>NC_048416.1:4601149-4613314 GCF_013103735.1 Etheostoma cragini
TTAAGTATATACAAGATCGGAAAAACAAAATGTGCAACTGTTTAAATATAAGTATGCTAAAAAATGTAAATGAACCAAAAGTGATGTGAGAGAGAGAGCGAGAGAGAGAGAGCGAGAGAGAGAGAGGAAGGCGTTGTCCATTGACCTTGCAGAGTAGCACCAGGAGGCGAAGCAACATTGGTATTTAGGCCCCCCACTGTGCCACAGGGGCAGTCATTTATAGTGTGTGTGCGTGTGTGTGACTGTTTATCCATATGCTCTGTCCACCCCGGGGACTACAGCAGCAGTTCTTTAAAATTCTAAAAAGAGAGTTTATGCATTTGAAGATTAAAGTTCTGTTGACATCATAAGACAATAAACTCAGAGGAAGCTCCGAAAGGGAGTTTGCCTAGACAGGGAGAGAATGTTTAATTTCTCTTGCCTAAGAAATTGCACAGGCGAGACATGATGCATTCAAGGACAGTGTTGGGTATAGGTCACCTGCCTTCCTGAGCCCAACACCCAACCAATGTTGCTGGGCTTAGTCAAAAAGATTCAGAGTTGTTAATAGGTTCATACTGTCTATCCATTCCTTAGAAATAACATGCAGGGAGCTCTGCACGCAGAGGTCCATTAGAGTTTCTTCTGCTTAGCTCAGTTGACTTTAATCAGAGTGCAGTGTAGATTCACTGACTAAAGATCTAAGCATGCAGACATCCTTTTATGTTATTGCCTTTAGTTCTCTAAGTCTGTTGGATTGCGGTCCTACGCTGCCCTCCCACGTTCACTTTTCCCCCCTTTGACTTAGCCTACAACACAACTGCAAATGTATATTCTGCAAGTTGTCTGCATTTCAAATGAAGTAAAGCTGCAACAGTCCCGCTGTCATTGTTGGCCAATTACATCTTTAAGCTTCCAGGAATCAGACTACAGATTACTGATTTGCACTATACGGATTAAAGAAGAGAGTCTGTTATTTGATTTGTGTCATACTATCTAAAGCAAGAGAACTTCTAATCCTTAATGTAACATCTGCCTGTATGGGTTTGTGTGTGTCCGTGAGCGTGTTAAATGTGTGTTTGTCTCTTTCTATATATGAAATCAAACATATTCTTGCTCTTTTAAGCACACAATTAGCCTCTGTAATAGACAGGAGCAAGCTTAGTGTTAACTCTGCTTGCCTTGATCTCACACACACACACACACACACACACACACACACAAATATTAAGTCATGACACTTGGATACTAATAC
The DNA here is from genome assembly GCF_013103735.1 of Etheostoma cragini. Taxonomy (NCBI): domain Eukaryota; kingdom Metazoa; phylum Chordata; class Actinopteri; order Perciformes; family Percidae; genus Etheostoma; species Etheostoma cragini. Next base: position 4,602,384 of record NC_048416.1, read on the forward strand.
AGGGACACATATTCACGCATTAATACAATGATGAATGTATTCACACACTTGGACCCATGGACTGCATCTGTCAAAGTGTGTTTGCAATAATGCTGTTTGTGTGTCTGTGTGTGTGCACATATGCACACGACTAACATCTGTGGTTATGAGGTTGGACTTTCAACAAGTAGTTTTCCATTGTCTGTCAAAAGAAAGAGAAAAAAACCCTCATCAAAAAGCGAAGGATCAAGGGGCACAGTAAAAATAGCCCACACGAAGACTGACGCATGAGACTTCTTAGCTGTAGGCTGATGGAAAAAATGTGGCCCCTTTTATCCCCCTTCATCCAACACTCATTTCTTTTTAAGCTTCAAGCATTTAATCCGTAAGCTGTCGAAACCTTGTAAATCCAAATTGTGTTTTATTACTCTATCAGTCAAATTTAGGATCATAATCTTAACGTGACTCAAAGGTTTATTAGGTTTCTTTTTTCATTGAAAATATAATGTAACGTTAACAACATTAACATTGACCTTAAGACTGTGCTATGATCCATAAAGAAAGTTGTCATGATTTCACTGCTGTCTCCTCCTAACTCCTGTTAAATCATATAAGGCTAACGCTATCTTAAGTTAATTCTTTTGCATTTTGATTTGTTAGATCAATGTTAGTTTTTTGAAGTGTTTTAATCCTTGTTTTGGGGATCCAAAACACGCTGTTTTGTACTATACAGTTATTGTATTGTACATAGCAAATATCTCGACTTTTTCTATGGTGTTTTAAATTGTTTCTGTGCTGTATTTTTTTTTCTAAGCTGTGAACTTTGAACTGTGGAATGACAAATAAAGAAATCTGGAATCTTGCACTCATTAAGATCTCATCTGAACAGATTAATGCCAGTCAAACTACTCTTTGTAATTCAAAACTTATACAGCCAACTTAATAAAATGACAGGTTTTATTTGGGCTCGACTCCATACATAGTAGTATGGCAAACTGAAGTCTCGGTTAGCAACAGTTTACAAAGATTAGCGTCGGTTAGCGGTTAGCTCCGGTCCGCTCCAGTTAGCTCCATTATCAAGATATGGAGTGGAGCAGACTGTGATTATCACAGAACGCTGCGCGGCCAGTTGAGGAGTTGTATTCAATCCGAGCACGGATATTGACTCATATTACTCGTATAATACTTGTACTCGGCAAAAGTGCTTTATCCGTACCGGATACTCGTTTCAGCCGGGTACTCGGATCACCCCTAATCATTATTAATAACTTTTTTATTGTAACCAGAATTGTTGGGCAGTAAAGGTTAAAGTCGGACTGATTCTCTCCATCTGTGTGCACTCATGTCCCAGTAATGCATAATACTAACTTAGCTTCAGGGGAGTCCTTCTGTTTTCTCGCCTAACAGATTTCCTTAAATTGTGGTAGCACCTAGATCGTTTTTGCAGCTGCTGCCATGGTCCTGCTCGACGCCCTGCTACGCCCTGCACTGCAACTACTATTTCTAGTCACAGTTCTATTATATTTATTGTTAGTTGCCACTGCACACCATACCAACTGCTATAATTATTATTAAATCACATTTATGTATCTGTATCAGTGGCTCTGTGTCCCGCCCACCAACAGCCAGGGTCTGTCCGAGGTTTCTGCCAAAATGCTTGCTCTTGGGGGGAACTGTTGTGTCTTTGTAAATGAATTAAAATATGTAACGTTTCCTGAGATAACTTCTGTTATGATCTGATTATAAATTGAATTGAATGTTCCACAAGTAACCGAGGAGCTGAAGTCAGGGGCCATCCCAAAAGTGAATGCTAATGGACCAAGACAGAGTCGACCCCCTGTGAGTATAAATCCCAATACAGAGACATATTTGTTACAGCCCTAGTCTCTTTCGCTTTTCATGAAGTACACTAATGATGAAGCATGGTTATGTATAGTTTAGGAGCGCCAGATGAAGAAAAGCAAGCCAGTCCATGTTGGTGTATTTTGTAGTGAACATCCAATAATCATTATACAGCATCCTGCGGCAAAAGCAGCTTTGGTAGTAAAAATGTCAAGAGGAGCAGTGTTTATCATTTACTCAGTGCTTTATCAATCTTTGTGAGCCCCTTATTGATTTCTCAATCAATACCACATATCACCTCAGTATGATGAATGGTCCATTATTCATACATTACTCATATTCTCACTTTTAAATGGCTAGATCCCTCTATTCCAGTTCTAAAAATTACCCCGTGTGTGAAGTGCTGTGCTCCTCTGGAACAGTTGAAAACTTGTGAAAAGAAAAAGACATTTAGTTAGAAATTGAAATGCTGGTTTCAAGAGTTAACCTTCACTACTTAGGCCTTGGAACACTTATCTGAGGAAGACGTTGAAGTAAGTCTCTCCTTGGGTTTATGAGTGGGCGAATATGCGGATAGGAAGTGATAGTAGAATAGAATTCTTTTACTGGAAGATCTCAGTCTACTCTTGAGAAAGAGAGAGGTGTCACATCTGTGGGAAGCACACTGATAAGGGTGGCAGGCTCCTCTAGGGTGGTGGACCTGCAAAGATAAAGGACAACGTGAAGTGTCAGGAATTGAAATTAGACCTGCAACGTCTTGTCTGTTTCCCTGACAAAGTTCACTGTGGAAATTCTTCAGTTTTGCATTATCTGTGGATTGTTTTGTTTTGAAAGTGGTCTCGAAACTGGACTCTGAAAATACGTAGCAGGATTCTGGTGAACACTACCTTAAAATCACCCCATTATTAAAAGCTGAAAATTAAGATAAAGGGAGGAGGTTGTGTTCAGCCCACTCTCTTGCTGAACTTTAAAAACCCCTAATTACAGGATCGCACGCTTCTCAAGATCTGGAACACTGCAGTCTGCAGCTCGTTGATGATTATGCAATCTCACAGAGCCGCGGTCAAGCTGCTGCTCTGCCCGGTGTGTTGCATTCGAACGCTTAAGGGTGATTTTTGCATGTGGTATCTGACGCTAAGAGCAAGCGTCAGGAGTAAAAATGGGTTGGGACATGTGATGACAGACATGTGGTTTATCCCTTTCTAAGGGGGGAGAACAGGGAAATGTAAGAGAGTGGGTTTAGAAAAAAAGATTCTTCACACACTTTTACATCCACACAAATAACCTACAAAGTGTGTGTCTCTTATACTGCAAATCTGTCTTCTCTGTGTGGAGAATGAGTCGTTGCTGTAGCTACCGAAGCAAAGAAGCTGGTAAGGCAAGGTGGAAAAAAACATTTTTCTTGTAGAGCTACTCAGTTTAAGAACAAACACACACACACACTCACACATGCGTCTGGCTATCTTTGTGGGGACCAGTCATTGACATAATGCATTCCCTAGCCCCTTACCCTAACCTTAACCATCAAACCTAAATGCCTAACCTTAACCCTCACCCTAACCATATCCTAACTCTAACCCTACTCCTAAAACCAAGTCTTATGCCTCAAAAAGCCCTTTAACGTCAAGGGGACCAGCATTTTGTCCCCAGAAAGCTGTCAGGTCCCCATAAGTATACTGTATTCACAGTTTTTGGTTCCCACAAATGTAGCTAAACCTGGCCCACACACACACACACACACTCACTCATTCACTATGTAATATTGATCAGTAAAGCTAAAAAGCAGCTTCCATCTTAATTAGCTGCTGAAGGTTAAGTCAGCGTGAAGGTGAGAGATGAGACGTGTGTGTGTGTTTGCATTTGCCACTGTGTATTGTTGTCATCCTGCAGTTTCCATCTCTCAGTTGTCATCTGCATCTCATTCTTTCAGAATCATATAAGAGGCTTTCACGCCGATCACTCTGTCATGAGCTTCTGTGTGTCAATCTCTCTCTGCCATTCCCTTCAACCCAGGAAAACACAAATCTGCAGAGTCATGGAGAGGGGACGTTTCTTCACATGAGCACCCCTAATGCTCTCTTCAGCATAGTAAACCAACTCCAAAGTTAAGACCTTAAACTTTCAGGTGAAGGTGGCAAAAAAAAAAAAAAGAAACACTCTGCTCCCACAGTCTGACAAAATTGTTTTTTGCAAGACAGAGACAAGACAGGTCACCACCTACACATCTGCCATTTGATGAGCACTCTACCCAAAGCACCTTTCACGGCCTCCTGGTAGATTGTTTACCTGCCTTGTTTTTTGCAAGTGAAAATAGAATGGCCCCTAAGAGTCAATGGCAGCCAGTCATTATAATGAGGACACAGTGACAGCAAACACAGAGAACACAGTTATTGGTTTTGTCCGATTTCAATGAAATCACGTTGCACTCTCTAGTCTCTGCCTTCGGATTTTAGCAGCTGGCAACAAAGCATATTCACCCAAGTAACATACTTAAGTACAAATTTAAGGTACTTGGAGGTACTTTACTTGAGTCTTTTTTCACATGTAGTTTATTAATTTCAATACTTTATTATAAATTAAATCACCCAACAATATATAGAACAATAAATAGGGTAAGTATAAGTACAGCTGGTTAGCCGACTTAGCACCTAGTTGATTGACAGAACTGGATTGTTCCCAATTTGTAAAAAGTGAGGATTTTTCTACTTTTCCTTTTAATACTTTAAGTACATTTTCCTGAAACATACTTTTACGTAAAAAATAACTGCCGTTTTTTTCAACTTGGACCAAACCCAATCCTATTTTCCTATGTTTATGTTTGTCTAAGTGACTGATGGGAACAACATTCATTGGTCCAGTATTAAGCAAGATCGCTGTAGTCGGCAGCGGCGAAAAAAGCTACAATGTAAGTTAATAGGGCAACCGTAAAGCTTGTATTTACCTTTACAAAAGTACTCAGATTGATATTCTAAGTGTCTGACAACATTATGGGAAGGATTTCTAAGGTGTTCAACCTTTCTGTTAAGAGTTGGATCTTTTTTTAAATGTAAAAACATCCACAAAATTGCATTTGCTAAACACACCAGACTCCATGTAAATAAACAGTCATTATAGCATCATCAAATACACTTCATTCAATGTTGACAGAAAGAAAGTAAAACAATAAAAAGCCGTTTTCGGTCATCTTTCCACTTATCCAACCATCAAAGCTCAAGAGTAGGTTGGAGTAAATGGAGTCTGGTGGGTTTAGCACTAGTGACTTCAGAGCTGTTTAAACAGAAAGGTCTCAAAGAGGTTTTAAAGGTCTATCTCTGGCAATGTTGTCAGACACTTGGAATATTACTAATCAGTCACTTAGACACACAAAAAAATAAGAAAATAGGGTCCAGCTTAAAACATAATTGTAGTTACCCTTTAAGGCACATTTTCAATGCAAGACTGGGTTGGGTTGGTAAAGTCCCCTTGTGGAATAAAGTATGGTGGTGGACTGGTAGCTGGAGAGGTGCCAGTTTAGCTTCTGGGCACTGCCAAGGGGGCTCTTAAGCAGACCACCGAACCCCCAACTGCTTAGGGCGTCTTTCCATGGGCAGCGCCCCCCACTCTGACATCTTCCATTTAGTGCATGTATAGGTACTGAGCATGTATGTGTAATTAAGGCTTGTTTTAATTATAATATCCCCTTCTGGGATTAATAAAGTATATATTATTATTATTGATGTGAATACTTATTCCGTCACTGGCCATCATGTAGTTGTAACAAAAGGATAAACAGTACTGCCAATTCTGATATCATTTTCAGCACAGTATTAGACTACATCATGGAAAATGGTTAATCAAGGATAATAAACTGTTAACCATCCATAATTTACTGTACACAGTGCTTCTAATTGTGGTTTTTAATGTTGGTTTAACTGAAGAGTTTGTATAGGCGTTTTCAATAATTTTCATATTTTACTTCATTCAAGTTAAATGATCAAATATTCAAGTACTGACAAAAGAAATAGAAAAAGAAATGAGTTTTTGATGATCTTGAAGTAGCACACAAGTCATGTTAGCTAACGTAATTACTGGTAAAGGAGTCGACTAGCCATCCAGCTTCTGTAGCTAACGTTAGCGCAAATTCAATCGTGGGGTAGCCAAGTGCTGTTATCCGTGGTCACAACAATCATACAAAAAATAACTTCATGAGCGGATTAAGCATCATTGTAACATTATAACATTGGGATTAGCCACTTGTCGTAGTAGCACATTAAGGTTTTATTCACGTAATTTGTATTCATGTTATGTAGTTTTATTCTAAATAAATAGCCGTAATGTTAGCTAACACAACATTGATGCTAACTTACTATTAGATAAGTCGACTACCCAAACAGCTAACATACTGTAGCTAATGTTATGTGGTGAATTCAATTGGGGTTTACTTAAATTACTAGGGATGGTCAAACCTTCGTGAACCTTTCCTTTATTTTCTGATATTACAAGATGGCGCTCTCTGTTCAACAATGGGTTGAAAGCACACTGAACAAAGAGTCCCATCTTGTGGGATCAGAAAATAAAGAAACTAATGATTCAAAAAGCTTTATGAAAATTTCATTTGACCATAACCAGAAATTACTCATGCACTTTTACCAATGAATCAGTTGATTTCTTGTAATGTGAAAGATGTCGTGGTGACAAACACACAGAGAATTATCACCCAACTCTGTTCTTCCCCTGAGCTTCACAGAGCATTTTGATGACTTGTAGCACCTCGTTTTGGCATTACAGTCTGGAACTTTACCTTTATCAATCTCAACTGCACCAGGAAGCTGTTTTAAATGAAAACGCTCTGATAAAGCCACTGACAATGTTAGTATCTAACTGGTGAACATGTTTCTCATGAATTGGTGGAGACCAAAACAGAGCTGAAATAATTGTGAACGTTGAACATCCATTCATCAGGAGGTCAGAAACACAACTCCAAATGAATGTGAATGTTGCTCCATATGCACTAGTGCGTGTGTATGTGTGTGTATATATATATATATATATATATATATATATATATATATATATATATATATATATATATATATATATATATATATATATATATATATATATATATATACTATTTACAACTTAATAAGGTGACCGCACAGCAATCTTGTGTTTATAGCTTGTTGCACAATGGCCAAATAAATCAATCAATGCAGGTTTAATATTTTCCAGACTTGACAAAGCTCCTCCAGAGTTCAAGCAGACAACATGAAGCTGTTTTCACAAGCTGTGTAGAACTATCTGTGTCTAGTAAATTGACTTTTATATGTAAAATGAGCTAAATGTCCATTTTAAAAGACAAAAATATAGAAGGAGTTCAAAAAGACTGAAACCTCATTCCATTGTATCACCCTATCAGGACTGTGAGTTCTGCAGATACATTATGCAAACTGTACATCCCTGTTTTCTTCGGAGTTCCAGTTGTTGTACTCCCCCATCCTGCATCTCTTTAAAATTACTCCTCCAACTGCACAGTGTCCTTCAGACACACCAACCCTGTGCCTACCTGCCAATAACTCCTCAGGAGCAGCTCATAAAGAATCTGACATGCAGAGATGGGAAACCCAAATAGGCACAATATTTTTAGGATTTGATAGCATGATGCAATTTCAAATTGAATCATTTTCTTATTTCACCAAACAGAAAATAATTTAGGTGTTTTTTTTAAACATCTATGTAGAAGTTTCAGTTGTTGGTTTGGCACCTGCACCAGTGTTAGCCATGTTTCTGCGGCACTGTTTTGAATATTCCGAACACTAGTGCAGACAGCTGCAGCAATATTTATTTAATGTCAGAAAGTTACCTCAAAACTGAAAAAGTGAGGAAAGAGACTGTCTGTGACACAGAAAACTAGAAGAGACTGTATTTGTTTATATTGGAGAATGGATTGAATGTTGCCATACAACCTTCTGATGAGATTCTAAATTGGCAAAATATCAATTAGGGCCTATTTCAATCAGCCAAAAACACAACAGCTAAACCTAATGGATTTTAACAGTTAATCCCCCCATTTGTAAGCCCTGATGGCTGACCTGGTGTCACATTCTATTACAGAAGTGACTTATTTCACTCCCATATGGAAGTTAATTAAGCCTCTACCTTATTTAAAAGAGGCTCCTCCAGTATACAGTTCTCCTTTTGTTCCAGAGGAACAGACTGTTATTGGCTGTTGTTACCTGATGCATGCAGTCTATGCAGCACAATGTGCCACTACTGTGATGAATTGATCTGCAGTGTGAGGTAGATTTTTGTATTTTGCTGGTGTGTGTTGTTGTTGTGTGTGTGTGTGTGTGTGTGTGTGTGTGTGTGTGTGTGTGTGTGTACGTGCATGTGAGCCTCAGGGAAGACTTCTCGTAATCACTCTTTATGATGTTGGTTATGGCTGTTAACTTTATGACCCCACAGAGGACAAACACACCATTTTATCTCTGTCTCTCTCTCTCTCTCTCACTCACACACACACACACACACACACACACACACACACACACACACACACACACACACACACACACACATGCTCTCTATGAGACCAGTGGTGTGTGTTTCATGAGGCAAACAGGACATTCTGTTGACTAATCTGTGGGGACATACGTTTAGAGAAATGCCTCTTGATCTGATGGATGAGACACTTCCCTTAAAAGGATTCCTGCAAAGTTATTGACTAAAAAAAATGTAAATTAGTAATACTTGTTATAATACAGTCATGGGAGGAACTAGGTTTCAACTTACTACTCGAGCACAACAAAAATAATGCATCGCCAGATTCCCCTTTGAGAAACCGAGTTATTTGCGTTTTAAAAAGGAAGCATCTGCTGCACAGTAGCACAAGAAGAAATGGGAGAAAATTGCTACTAGAGTATAAGTTCCAACATAGTGTATTCATTTCATATTTAGGCAAATATGAAATGGTGCAGATGTTGGTGCAGATGTTAATGCTACGTGGGACACAAAGGACATTGGGCTTTATAGGTATTTGACATACAGTTAATCCCACCTGTAAGGACTGTTCCTTTTTCTCAGGTGGACATAAATCCTTTTGCAGGATAGATTTTCTTTTTTCACCCCCTCAATTACTTCATTCAATTGATAAAGCAGTATTACTCCCAACGGCATTATCTGACCATAAAGGGGTCCCTGCAAAAGCTTGAAAACAGCCTACAGTGCCAGTTACACTTTGGCCCCATTATCTCAAATCTTATCAAAACTTGGAGATTAGCTGAACGATTCTGCCATATAGCTTGTAACTGGCACACTTTTCCCCCCTAAATTCTATAATACAGCACTCCTGATTGGTAGCAGGCCGATAACGGCCCCACAATAGGAACAGAGAGGACTTCATTGTCTAAAAGACATTTAGGGTTGGCTTATTGCCTTTTTCTGACTTGCAGAACGCATTCAATCTACCACGTTCCTCTTTTTTTCTTTTACCTACAATTATGATCAGCACTCAAGGCATACGTTGTTCCCTGGCAGAGGCCTTTGCCATCATTCTTATCAGGAAGTTATTTACTGTGCAGCCTAAACACTGTGGTATGGTATCAGTATTCATCAGTTCTTAGTGATATCTGGCCGCTCTTCCCTTCCTTATTGAGAGGATCTGGACACGCGATTGCCCAGGACTGAGTGGCGATCTTAACTGGCTTGATGTATAGTCAATAACATTCCAGAAGTATCATGCAATCCACACCATCAGCAGATTCACTACAATTTCATTAATAGGACATATCTCACCCCTGTAAAAAAGCACCACATGACTATAATTACCAGCCCTTAATGCACTCTAAAAAAAAAAGCACAGGGTACATATCTTCAAATGGTCTGGGAGTGCGCTCCCGTTGGTCAGTTTTGGAACTGTATTGCATCCAAAATCTCTGCCTTGTTTAATGTTACTGTGCCTGTTACTGTCAATGTTTTGATTTTGAATGACCTGTTAGCCTTTCAACTCTCTGGAACTCAGAAACGTGCTGTAGTAGCTGGACTTACAGCTGTAAAGCAGATGGTTGCAACCCATTGGAAAACCATCCTCATGACCTGTCAATCCATGCATGGACCAGTGTGAACCTGGATGTAGTGTACATAACTTAATGCTCCCCCCTCTCCATGCTCATCAGTTCACCACCCCCCTCTCCCCCTCCATGAGACCCTCACCTCCCACCATCCACACACCCCAGTCATCCTCCACCCACTTCTCCATAACAGATGATCAGGTGAGAAGTCAACTGAAGAAGATCAAGGCAAGGAAGGCCCCGGGCCCGGACGGCATCAGCCCAAGTCTCCTCAGGGACTATGCTGACCAGCTCTGTGGTGTGTTCAGGCACTTATTCAACCTGAGCCTGAGCCTGGAGAAGGTCCCAGCCCTGTGGAAAACCTCCTGTGTGGTCCCGGTACCTAAGTCACCGCGACCCAAGGAGCCAAACCACTTCAGGCCTGTTGCCCTGACTTCTCACCTGATGAAGACCATGGAGAGGATCATCCTGCGATACCTGCGACCCCTGGTGGGCACACAGCTGGACCCCCTGCAGTTTGCTTACCAGCCTGGGATTGGAGTGGACGACGCAGTGATATACCTGCTGAACAGATCGCTGCTCCACCTGGAGGACAGCGGGAGCACTATGAGGGTCATGTTCTTCGACTTCTCCAGTGCTTTTAACACCATCCAGCCTTCACTCCTCAGAGTGAAGATGGAGAGTGCCGGAGTGGACCAACACCTGGCTGCATGGACTACGGACTACCTCACCAACAGACCACAGTATGTGAGGCTCCATCACTGTGTGTCTGACGTGGTGCACTGCAGCACAGGTGCCCCTCAGGGTACGGTGCTCTCCCCCTTCCTTTTCACCCTCTACACCTCGGACTTCACACACAACACCACCCACTGCCACATCCAGAAGTTCTCCGATGACACAGCCGTTGTTGGTTGTGTCTCTGAGGGGAACGATTTGGAATACAGGTCGGTTATCAAGGACTTTGTCAGCTGGTGTGAGCTCAATCAGCTTCAGCTTAACACCAGCAAGACAAAGGAGATGATAGTCGACTTCAGGAGGAAAACATCCCCTTTCTCACCGGTG
>NC_048416.1:4613414-4622138 GCF_013103735.1 Etheostoma cragini
TCTACCATATTTTCACTGTCTATTTCTTGCCTGTATTTCTTGCCTTGTATTTCTTTCGTGCTTACTTGTTTGTGTGTTGTTTTTTGCCATTAATGAAAAATGCTGCTACTGTAACGACAAAATTTCCCCGTCTTGGGATGAATAAAGTATAATCTAATCTAATCTAATCTAAAAATCTCAAAATCCACCAGCTGTCTGGAAGATCTAGCTAATAATATCTGTGCTGATGAGTTGACCTTATGTAAAAAACACAAACTTTCCTTTAAAGGCACTGTTCACTTCATGCACAGCTGCCCTCCTTTTACTGTAATACCACCAGAACAAAAGCTTATACCCAGTTCTAAATTAGTAATATTCTAAAAATAATGAAGGGCTTTCTTTCCAGTATATCAGCTAAGTAGGAGGTCAAATGAAGTTTCGGGATATTGACTGTGCCGAAGAAAAGCTGCCTTTGTTTCTCTTTTTGAACCAGTTTGATTCCACTGACTTCCATTGCCAAAGGGCTTGGATTAGTGAAGCACTGGCGCTTCATCAAACAGGATTTTCCATCAGCGGTGGGCAGACGTTGCCTGATGGTGACTCATACAGGAGAAACCTCGGTAGAAAACCAGCTTCGTGGCAAGAATTTCCTCATTCTGTTTTCTCTCTCTTGCTCACACCCCAGTCTACATCTTTTTCCCCTTTGAGTGGCATTGCTAATAAGGAATGTGAATGTCCGTCATGCCATATTGCATGTGGAGATAGAATCGCCATCTTGTTAGGCTCTGATCCTTTGTATGCTACACTGCTTACCTGCTTACTTTTTGTTTGTTTAGATAAAAAGTTGTTTGAATTGGTAGAGAATGGAAGAGATGGAAAAGGGAAATGAAAAGGGACCCTACAGGGAGAATTTGAATCGTAATGTCAAGCAACAGTAAATGCAATAAACATATATACTCACCTAAAGGAATATTAAGAACACCTGTTCAATTTCTCAGTAATGCAATCATCTAATCAACCAATCACATGGCAGTTGCTTCAATGTATTTATTAGTGTGGTCCTGGTCAAGACAATCTCCTGAACTCCTAACTGAATGTCAGAATGGGAAAGAAAGGTGATTCAAGCAATTTTGAGCGTGTCAATGTGTTTGGTGCCAGACGGGCCGGTCTGAGTATTTCACAATCTGCTCAGTTACTGGGATTGTCACGCACAACCATTTCTAGGGTTTACAAAGAATGGTGTGAAAAGGGAAAAACATCCAGTATGCGGCAGTCCTGGGGGCGAAAATGCGTTGCTGATGCTAGAGTTCAGAGGAGAATGGGCCGACTGATTTAAGCTGATAGAAGAGCAACTTTGACTGAAATAACCACTCGTTACAACCGAGGTATGCAGCAAAGCATTTGTGAAGCCACAACACGTACAACCTTAAGGCGGATGGGCTACAACAGCAGAAGACCCCATTGGGTACCACTCATCTCCACTACAAATAGGAAAAAGAGGCTACAATTTGCAAGAGCTCACCAAAATTGGACAGTTGAAGACTGTAAAAATGTTGCCTGGTCGGATGACCTGGTCTTGATTTCTGTTGAGACATTCAGATGGTAGAGTCAGAATTTGGCGTAAACAGAATGAGAACATGGATCCATCATGCCTTTTTACCACTGTGCAGACTGGTGGTGGTGGTGTAATGTTGTGGGGGATGTTTTCTCTGCACACTTTAGGCCCCTTAGTGCCAATTGGGCATCGTTCAAATGCCACGGCCTACCAGAGCATTGTTTCTGACCATGTCCATCCCTTTATGGCCACCATGTACTCATCCTCTGATGGCTGCTTCCAGCAGGATAATGCACCATATCACAAAGCTCGAATCATTTCAAATTGGTTTCTCTATCATGACAATGTGTTCACTGTTCTAAAATGGCCGCCACAGTCACCAGATCTCAACCCAATAGAGAATCTTTGGGATGTGCTGGAATGGGAGCTTTGTGCCCTGGATGTGCAACCCACAAATCTCCATCAACTGCAAGATGCTATCCTATCAATATGGGCCATAGGTGAGTGTGCAATAATGATTAACAACATATAACAGGTTTCCACTGTATGGGGCAGCTCTGCTTGACTTAACCCAATTTTTTAGTACCAGTACTTTTTCATTTTCCAATGCGCATAGTACCCTCTTAGTGGAGGCTAAATCTAACGACGCTGCGTAAATCAAAATAGACGTTTCATTGTCAACCAAACAGTGGAAAGTCAGCACTTTGTCAATTGTACAGCGTAGTCTACGTAGTGTACGTTTTTTTTTTTTGTTGGCTGGCATTTGGTAAAAATCTGGGTCAGATCAATTTAAAACGTTCAGGCGTTGTTGGCAGTCGCTTGGCTATTAAAAAATGATGGGTTTGCGCGGGACCTCCCATGTCGCACTAGTAACGATTCTATCTGACAAATCAGTGGTTCTGCATGTTTTGACTCCACCTTTTGGAATCAGCTGTGGAACCTCAACTGAGTGCCAGGTACTAAAAACCAAAAAGGAGCGACTGGAGTCGAGGCAAGCCGTACAACGCGCACCAAGACTTCTGCTCACATACCTGGACATTGTGAATTGTGCATATACTTTGTTTGAGATAAAGCTTTAGTGGGGAACTTTTTTATATTAATGAACATCGAATACATTCAAACCGTTCAAATGAGTTGCTACAAAGCTAATTAAGACTATCACCTCCATACATCTCTCTCTGTATTTCTCAGTATGGCTGTGTTCAGAAGATTGTGGCGTCCTAAGGGATGGAAGGCTTGGGTCATGTGGACGCGCCGACAGTGTTGTCATTACTTAGGATTTCTATACAGTAATACGCACAATAGCTTTAAAAAGGTAAAATCCCTAGAAGCTCATGAACAGTTTTGCAGTGTCATCAACTGCTTGTGAACTGCGAACCAACGAGGCATTGCTGACCGAATACGAAACCTGTCACTGCTTTTGCTTATTTCTCACATTAAATGTTTTCAGAAACATATTATACTGTATTTTTTAGCTGAAAAAGGAGAAAATTGGCTCCGGCTGGTCTGCCGGGTATGGTGCTTGGTTTCCGCTTGACCAGGTCACAAACTTTCTCATGTTGCAACAAAAGACTTTGAGATCAGAAACAGATGATTCAGTAACAGCACTTGACTCGTGTTTGATTAGCGTTGCCTAGTTTGTAAGTTTTATTGGAGTTTCCGAGCAGGCATTGACGCTGCGTTAGAGACTTCTCGGCTCTGATTGGTTGTTTTCCTTGTGCCATGAGAAACACCAGGAACAGGAAGTGGAATGTGATTTTTTCTTTTACAATAATCTGATTAATGCAGCACTTTCAGAATATAGTGACAGTTTAACCCTTGTGTTGTCTTCCCTTTGACACTGCAACATTACTTTTCTGAGTAAATATTTAATTTTTTTAAAAACTTTTTGGTCAACTTTTTGGTCAACTTTTTATTGCTTTTCCCGATGTTTTGGAAATGTTTTGACGTTTTAGTCATGTTTTGTCACTTTTTCTGTTGTTTTTTCTGATTTCTTCTGATGTTTTTTTGCCAATATTTTTTCAAATGCTGTAAAATGTACTAAAACAACCAAATTTAATGAAAGCAGTGATTAAAAGCGCCGTAGCAAACCATCCATGTTATTTGTTTTGACAATTGGTGGAAAGGAACCCAAATTTTGGATATAGAAACCTTTTGAAAAGGGTCAAATTTGACCCGAGGACAACAGAAAGGTTAAGCAAATATGACCAAAAGTAATTTTTTTGTTATGTTTCTTAAATTAAGTTTTTTTTAAGCTTCAAACTAAACAAAATACCAAAAACATTCAGCTATGTGATTATTTTGAGTCAGTTAGCATCAGTCGCATTATTAATAAAGATTTCTATATTAATATGATAATATTAGACCTTGTTGAAAAACGTTTGTTTTTCTACTTGAAGTAAAAAATATGTTGTTTGGTCATGTGTAGTAGAAATGGATGGAGGCATGACATACAGGTTACCCTGAAAAAAAAAGACGATCCTTTAGGCATGTTGTGACAACTTGAAATCCCCAGTTGCATCAGCTGTTTAAAAAAGGAAGCTGAGCCGCCCCTTTAACATTGATTGTTTTGATTATTTTCCGGTGCGCGACAGCAAGGAGAGCGAGTACTTCTGGGGAGTGAGTGGACAGAGTAGAGAGTCGGGAAAGCAGTAAGTAGAGTCGGAGGAGCTACAGCTCACCGCGCAGCAAACAGAAGTAAAGGTCGTTTTAATCCCTTAAAACGTTGTCATAACCGCTACTGACGCCTCTGTTAAACCTCTGAACAAACACTACAAAACTTTGGATAAAACTCTCAGCCGTTCACTGAGACCCCGCTAAAACCCGGACTGGATTATGACCCGACTGAGAAGACTAATTGACTGACTGAGTAGACTAAGTCTGTAAGGGCCCCTTTTTGCTTTTCATGAAATGTATCGGTTGTATGTACGTTTGAACTAGGACTAAAAAGATACCTTCAGCCAGATAATTTCTGTTCTATTCCACAAACGAACTGAGTTATCAGAAAACCAGAAGTGGTGCAAATGTGTGCATTCTGCTGTTACTCGTCTCTTATCCATTTGGTCACATGATTTGTCATTGATTACATTTCTGTTGTGAAACCAGTGATCCTCCAAAGGCTTGGGTTATCATCAGCTCCCCTGGGGAAGTTTCTTTGCCCACTGTACATGCAACGCTGGTGTTGCAGAGACATACACTCATGTTGGGCCCAGCTTTACAAAATAGAAGCAACTATCCAGTGCAAGGAAATGAGGACTGTCACGGTCCGATCTGCTTACCGGATCCTACCAAGAAATGTGAACAAATTGCCTGCTAAGGTGGGCCATTTGATTGATTACACTTCTGCTGCCATGCGAAAAACACTGAATCTTCTGGGAGACGAGACTGACAACAAGCTTGGCTTGAGAACTTGTGCCAGGAAGGATCATCATCTACACTTTCACCTACACATTCAGATCTCACACATTTGTACGCTGATCTCCATAAAGCATTTGTTACAAATGGCTAAAGCTACTATAATAAACACAAACAGCTATTGAAGGTTAAAGTTTTTGCGTAACTTTAGGATAGTAATGAACGTCCATTACATTCAAGCCATTGCCAAATGAGTTGCTACTAAGCAAAATCAGACTATCAGCTCCACAAAACTATTGAGTTTAAATTAAATTTCTCAGCATGGCTATGTTCAGAAGACTGTGTGATTGAGACTTTCCCGCTCAGAAGCTCTGGTGAAGATAATTACCTCTTCTGGAGAGGCCATCATGTTTTATAACCGTCTTGTTGTCCTCGAGTCAAACTGACCCATTTTCCTATATCAGTGTTCTTTTTAACTACCATAAATAACATGAATGATTCCACACAACGCTCTTTGGCAAGTACAACTCTCTACTTTTTAAAAAATAAATTGAAGTGGTTTCCAAACAGTATTGAGTAAAAGTTGACATATTCCAGTCTGTGATTATCAATCAACACACATTCCTTCAATTTAGTGTAAATAATTCCTGATTTCTGCTTTTCTAACTCAAACATTGGGTGTAGTGAAAGTAACAAAACTATAAAAAAAAAAGCATCAGAAGTGTGGAAAAAAGGGACAAGAACGTAAGAAAAAGTTAAAAACATTGATAAAAGCATCCACAAAATTGTTGGTTTTCAATTTTGACGGGAAGACAACACAAGGGTTAATCCTCTATGTCCTCCTTGGCTACGGACAACTGCGTGGAGGAGGGGCACATTCACAATCAGGCTTTTACCATGTGGATGCGCCGACAGAAATGAGTTTTTATCATTACTTGGATGAATGTATGTCTTTCTTACTTTTAGAGGGGTTGGTGCTATGTTAAACTGACTCACCCGGACACCGAATGCGTTCTCTTGCCGTCAGTTGGCCGCCGTGACACATTCACTGCTCTGCGTCCTCTCCTTCGTCCTGCGACCTCGCCACGCCAGCCTACTCTTCCTCGTTGTTGTTGTTCTGGGAAGACTTCCGTGATCCTGTGAAGCATCTCACAAATCTGAAATCCCTTCTCTGCCTACAAGGCTTGATGGATGTGTGATTTCTCAATTTTGAAACGGCACTGCCTAAAAAAAGTGACAAACTGAAAGAGGACACGGACACAGCAGAAATTGTCATCCCTGTTTGTTGGTATAGCAGGCAGGATCACTGACTCTAATATAGATGTTTTTTATGCCACTGGTATAAGGTCCAGCACTGTCAACTGTCAAAACCGTTTGCTACCCTCAGGACAGCCAATGCACCACACCTGATGGGGCATAACACATCCTGAAGAGGCGAGGAAGACCTATAACAGAAACACAAAGGAACAACACAACAGCGACACGCAGGATTTGCATTTCATAAGCCAGCTTTTCAGTAGGGTGCGCTTGCTGTGGAAAGAAAGAACTCAATCCAAAGATGCGTATTTGGCCAAAGACAGCAACTTCTGCCTTGAGCTTGTCGAAAAAGAGTTACAATTGAAACAAGGTCACCATATTGCACACAAGTCCAACCACAAATATTCGTGAAAAGACAGAAATAACTGTGACTTTGTGGTTTTTGACACTCAAAGACTGTGCTGTTCTAAGCACTGAGTTTTGGAAGGCATAACCATTTTTCATGGCAGAAGATAGCATAAAGCGCAAAGCACAGCTTGTTTTGGTCTGCTGCTTTTCCCCCATCCTGTGTGTCTGTCTGTGTTGTCTGTGTCTGCATGAGGGGGCGTTCTTAGAGGAACTGGGTCAAGAGGCGTGGCCACTCTGCTCCGTCACCTGCACAACTGATTCCAATCTCATCATTCACCTCTACAGCGTTTATACCCGGGCTGACCCCCTCTTCAGCGCCAGATCATTACATACACCCTTTTGGTAACTTGGTGCAGTAGCTTGATACTGTTTGTCTGGTGTTGATCTTTTTTGGATTCCTCGTTGTAACCTTGTTCTCTGAGCAGATTCCACTGTTACTGTCTGTTCTTGTTCATCGCTGTGCTGCTTGTCATTCCCAGTCCGACCTGCCACCTGCTTCGCCCGGATTTCACAGTGAATCAACTGTTGCTTCAGTCTTTGCCCTCTCTGGACATACAGTATGTCTAAGAACGTTAAAACAACCTGAACTTCTATCTGAATCCTGTGTTGTATTTCTGAGTTTTGAGTTACACTAATAGAACACAGCTTCGCAGAGCTGTTTTGTCTGTTTGTCTTTACAATTATTTTTCAATGACTTAAAAAAAAAGGAAATGGCAGAAAATGTATTTCATTGAAGTGTGGGAACGTCTAAGAGAGTGATCTCCCACTTTTTCATTTTTGTCTCTTTGTCGATTGGGGTATGAACACTTGCTTTGTAACCTCAGTGTACCGGGGTTTACAAACTGATTGAGTCACAACACTGGGCTGTTAAAAGTGAAAAGCTACGAGCAAGGTGACCTGCTGCTAAAAACGGTGACAAGCAAAACAACATGTTACTGAACCTGGTGGTGTGCTCTCAAATGTTAGCATGTAGCCATAGTAACTCCACAGATGTTGGTGTAACACACACCATAATCTTTTTTTTTTTCAAGATTGTTTTTTTCTCCCTAGATAGCTCTCTATACGTCAACCATCCATTGTGTGTTTTCTTTGACTAACAGAATTGATGGGTACATCAGTATAATGTATCCATAATTAAAACCAGCTCTCTGAATGTTATTCATTCTTCCGGAAATAAGCTGCTTCTATCTCTCTCTGTCTGTAATCAATAGGAGTCCAACATGCTACTGCTAAATACTAGGGACGAGCCGAATACTCGGCTGAAACGAGTATCCGGTACGGATAAAGCACTTTTGCCGAGTACAAGTATTATACGAGTAATGCGAGTCAATATCAGTGTTGCCAGATCTATCGAGACAAATACTCAACCAGGCCTGTGAAAACAAGCCCAAAATAAGCGACTTTTTCTAAGGAGCCCCACTAAGATCCTGGAAGAGAAAAATAAATAAACCTGTGTGCACGGTCTTACAATCCATGTGGACAGATTGGTAAACTGTACACACAGTAGGCTAGAGTTTATTTATTTTCTCCCCCTGAGCTTCAGGACAATGACCACAGGAGGGAGTTAAACCACCTTTTAACATTATTTAACATAAGAAAACCGATGGGATTTGAAATAGAGGGTGTTTCCCAATGTCAAGGAAGGATCCTTCAAAGCCAGAATTTGGAGGATGCCACATCCTCAACGTCATCAATGTCCGTCGAAGGACCGTTCCAATGTCGAGCATCCTCCGAATTCCTCCATGGACTGAGTCCTTCATTCTGAAAATTTCCCATAGACAGAGAAGGCTGCATATGTTTATCCTTCAAGGTCCCAAATCACCCACAATCCTATGCGCGGGCCTTTGCCGGCTCGTTAAAAAAAAAAAAAAATAGCGGACCTGAGCGGGAGTTCGAGCGGCATCTCTGACGGTGAAATGATCATTTAAATGTAAGTATCTTTAGTGTGTGCCGTGACTACATTTGTTATCACGTTAATATTTTACATCAATGTAAAGCGTAACGCTTTAAAGCTTGTACAACTTGCTATAGTAATTAGGTAGATACAGTCCGAGCTAACGTTAGCTAACTGAACCTGTCAGTTAACATTTGGCCAGAGATGGCAAAAGTACTCACTTTCTGTACTTAAGTGGAAGTACAGATACTTGTGTTAAAAAATACTCCGGTAAAAG
>NC_048416.1:4622238-4626128 GCF_013103735.1 Etheostoma cragini
CTCTCCAGGTAGCGCGCGCACCCGCTCGCAGTGTGTGCCGCGTGTCCGCGCTATTTTCCGACATAACCTCTTGTACAAAACAAAAGTAACTAGCCAATTTTTAAAATGTAAGGAGTAGAAAGTACCAATATTTGTGTTAAAATGTAAGGAGTAGAAGTAAAAAGTCGCCACAAAAATAAATAGTAAAGTAAAGTAAAAATATCAGAAAAATCTACTTGAGTACAGTATCCCATCTCTGCATTTGGCTGTTAGCTAGCTAGGTTGCTGTCTTTGTAAAGTTTAATATATGGTGGCATGTTCATCTCTTTTTATATGCCGTTACCGTATATGCGTAACGTTAGCAGAAATTTAGAAAGTTGTTGTGTTTATCACTGGTTGTATCTGTAGATGGGAGGTAACACTGCACCGTGTTGACTTCACTAGCAACGTTCAACAAAGGCTAACATGAATGAGTACTTTCCAATGTAATAACGTAATGTTATATCATTCATAACATAAACATCTTTGTGTTGTGTTAACTGTCTTTTAACAGGGACTAACGGAGGTGGTCACCAAGGATGGCAAAGCCAAAGACCAGCAGGGAGACAGAGGCCAAAGAGAGATGTTGAAGACATTATTTGCTATATTAAAGATTGTTTTTCTAACAATAAATGCTTTAAATTAACTGGTTTGTCTGTGTTTTTGGGCTTGTGTATATAATATAAACTGTTTTCCAATGTCTATTTTTCCATCAAATTGTGACCTGGACAGAGGAACCTTCAAACAATAATTATAGTCAGATGTTATCTGTTTTTATAACTAACTAACTAACTAACTAAGGTATACATGTTTTCAAAAAGACAAGAAGCAGTTAAAATTAGCTTGTAGTTTACTGCATACATGTAACTTTAGCTTATTTTCCTGGTCAAGAAATGCAAAATATGATCAGCAACAACAAGCTAAACATTACCAGCTAATGAGCTACCACAGGCAGGTATGACATGCAGTAAACTGCAAGTGAGAAAGATGAAATAGTACTGTAGACACACAAGCGTCAATCAACATATGAAAAGTTATAACACCATTGATAAACACCCGCTAACAAAGTAAAGGGAAGTGCTAGTGTGTTAAATGGTCAAGAGTTGTCAGTTACGTTCATGATGAAGAAATTACACAGTGGGTTTTAACTGTATGCTTAAATATACATGTGATACAACTTAAATCTTACCACGACAGGTTGGATGACTTACCTAAAACTTTCTTCTTGTCTGCAGTGGAAGCAACACCATCATTGGCAGCTGTGTCCGATCGCCCTTCATGTTGAATATACAGTACTTGTGTGTACAGTATATAGCGATGTTTGAATACATGTTATAGTAAAGATACATGTAAACCTTACGAGTTATTCCAACAGATGGCATCTGAAATTCCAGGTCCAGGTCACAATTTATCGGGAAAACATTATTCGAAAAAAAAAGTTACTAGTTTAGATTATTTACACACGCCCAATAACTTAATGACACAGACAATCCAGTTAATTTAAAGCATTTATTGTTAGAATGCCATTCTTTAATATAGCAAAAAATGTCTTCAACATCTCTCTTTGGCCTCTGTCTCCCTGCTGGTCTTTGGCTTTGCCATCCTTGGTGACTGCCTCCGTTAGTCCCTGTTAAAAGACAGTTAACACAACACAAAGATGTTTACGTTATGAATGATATAACCTTACGTTATTACATTGGAAAGTACTCATACATTTTAGCCTTCGTTGAACGTTGCTAGTGAAGTTAACACGGTGCAGTGTTACCTCCCGTCTACAGATACAACCAGTGATAAACACACCAACTTTACAAAGACAGCAACCTAGCTAGCTAACAGCCAAATGTTAGGTTCAGTTAGCTAACGTTAGCTCGGATTGTATCTACCTAATTACTATAGCAAGTTGTACAAGCTTTAAAGCGTCAAGCTTTACATTGATGTAAAATACTAACGTGATAACAAATGTAGTTAGAAATGCGGCCAAAAAAGTTCAATGACGCGAGCCCGCAATGACGTGCACTTGATAGGATGTTCCATTGTACATGTGCTCCAAATGCTAAGGAGGACTCTGACCTGCTCCTGAAGGATCCTTCCTTGGAAGGACTAGTCCTACCAAGGAAGGATCCTTGACATTGAGAAACGGGGCCTGACTCTTTTTCATAGTGATTTTGAGTTGTTCTTGTTCCCCACAACGGGTTGGATCCATTCTTTTCCTCCTTTCTCTTTCTCCAGTCTTTGTTATACTTCTTCCCGTATTCCACCCACTTTATCCCAGGCATTTATTCCTCCAAAAACTCTCATACAGTCCAGTCACCATTAGTCGCTACTTGCGCATTTTCCTAACCAGAAAACAACAGACTGCCCTGCTTTGCCTCTGATTGGCTGGTACTCGTTTCCATCGGGGTGACAGCCAATTAGAAGCAGGAAGTGGGTGGGAAATAACGCTGCTGTCTATAGTGTTTATGGGGAAAGGGGCGGGATCGAGCAAACCGGCAAGGACAAGCTGGGAACAAGCCCAAATACACTTTAGTGACAAGCCCAAAAAAAACGCAACCCGCGACAACCAATATTTGTAAGCGACTTTACAAAAAAAACAAGCCTTAAGTTGCTTATAATAAGCGGACTTGGCAACACTGGTCAATATCCGTGCTTGGATTGAATAAGTCTCCACTGACTGTGTCTCCGTTCTGTGATAGGCTAGTCACAGTGCTAGTCACAGCGCCTGTGATAGGCTAGTCACAGTGCTAGTCACAGCGCCTTTCCAATACACTATTCTGTGATAGGCTAGTCCCAGCGTCCCTCCCCTACACTATTCTGTGATAGGCTAGTCCCAGCGTCCCTCCCCTACACTATTCTGTGATAGGCTAGTCCCAGCGCCCCTCCCTACACACACAGATTCCGTCTGTTGTTGTGTCCCACCGGCTGTTCTCACACACACTCAAGACACGCAGAAGTGAACATCTCTCTTCTCAAGTCCGCGGGGCTTTTCTGTGTAACATTTAGGGGTTCTTCAGCTTCAGGTTCAGGTTTGTTTTATACTTCGGTTCAAACTAGTACTTATTAACCAGGAGACTTCTGGTAACAGTTGGGATTGTTCAGACATAGCGCTTGGTAGAATGCGACTTGGGTTGCATCTCTGCCGTCGGAGTGTTTTTTTGTTCTTTTTACTGTCTGCTGGCTCTAACTAGTTTTTTTGAGTGTCTGAAACTTTCTTGCTGTGTTTAAAAAAAAAAAAAAAGGCAGTTGCGGTATAAATAAATAAGATAAACACTCCAACACATTCCAACCCCCCGCCCCCTGTCTCTCTCTCTTTGTTTGTTTCTCTTTCTCTCTCTCTTTATCTCTTACTCACTCACAGACACACACACTCACACATACTTGTGAAAATAAATAAGAACCCGCCCAAAAAAATGATTAAAAGTTAAAAAAAGAAAGTTATATTATTGAGTATAAAAACTCTTGTTCATTACAATTTACTTAATAATTGCAACCACATTGTTGTATTTATTGTTGCAAAACTTGTTATATACTGTAGGCCTATATAGTTTGTTTGTTACCATGACAACACCACTGGTCTGAAGCTCAATGCCGATGCTGTCATGTAAATAGTTTTCTAATCAGCAATAAATAGAACAATTTCTGATCAAACCATATCAATTGCATGCTTAAAATAACATACTGGTTAAAGCCCCGCACATTTCAAGACAACCCGACCCACTTCCGGGTTAGGCCCCGCCCAGTCCGAGTACGGATATGGATACAGATAATTCATATACAGATACAGATTAGAGGATGTAACGGGAGTGGATTTTCACTCCTGTCCCGTCCCACTCCCATAGAAAGAAATCTTGTCCCGTCCCACTCCCAGACCAAAG
>NC_048416.1:4626228-4640252 GCF_013103735.1 Etheostoma cragini
TGGTGCATTTACTTTTTTTGCATTTAGGTGCATTTAGATTTTTGTTGTCGTCTTTGCTATTGGTTGATTCCCGCTCCCATCTTCTCCCGTTAACCATTGATCCTGTCCCGTCCAAATCCAGTGATTATCTTATCTTTACGGTGCTATATTGCACACTGTATTACTAAGTTAGCGTTACCAGGAGGTCATATAGTCACGATGAATGTTTTGCTAGGACAGAAAATCATTAATTTACAATAAGAGAATAAGTTATAGTGTCAAGTGTTGCACACGCTAACTTGGACTACTTTGGCGCCGGGGAGTGGCTTGGGGTTGCTCTAGCTGCCCTTAGGATTCCCATAGCAACCCCAAGAAATTGCTATGTTGTCAAAAAATATTTTCATTATTTTTGTTTTTTGTTCCTTTTCTAGACTTTTCTCAATGTTTTTGTCTATTTTATTCCAATTTTTTGTCACTTTTTTTAAAATTATGTTTTTGTTGATTTTTTTAACAATTTCTTCGTCACTTTTTTTTTTGTCACTTGTTCAGATTTTTTGGGTCACAAATTAATGGTTTTGTTTTCTTTTCATGCTTTTTTGTAGTTTTTTTCAACATTTTTCACTTTTTCACAGTTCTTTTCTGATATAGAAAGTTTAAAAAAAAAAACCGGTCACATTTAACCCGTGGACAAGTGTTAAAAAAGTAAATGCATACATTAATAAAACAACCCAATTATTTTCAGAACAAAAATGAGGAGCAAACAGGTATGTAAATAAGTATTTTAAACTTTTGACATCATTTCTGCAGTAACGTCTTTACACAGAAGAAGAGTGCAATATTTGGAGCAGGTAGGATCAACGAAGTGAGTGTAACGTTAGAAATGGGACGTTTTTTTACTACCTGAACGTCAACGTGTGGAGTCTTTATCAAAAAACCTGTGAATGAGACTGAGAGATATGTTGAACCTGTGAACAACCGGGGTGAAGAAAAGCGGCCGGAGGAAGGTGACCTGACAGCGGTTTTGATTGCTGCTGTGGATGCTAAACGTTACCCTGCTGTAAAAGACTTTAGACCAGGGGATTTCACAGCGAGGCCACAGTGGGTGAGAAGTCATCTAGTAGGGGTCTATGCAAGAACTTCACTCTTATCTCTGTCTCGTAGCAGAACACTACATTGAACACTACAGCTGACAGTAAAAAAATAAACAAGAGGGGCGTGACGAGAGGCTGGCGGAGGCGGCATGCAAACAACTAACGGAAAAGCTTAGGATCGTCGAAAAGCAAGCGGGAAAACAAGCCGAGGAGTTGGAAAAACTTCAAGCTGGAAGAAAACCAGGAAGTGTCTTGTCTGATGAATGACAACAAGAAAATGCAACAGGATTGGGCAGAACAGAGGGACAACAACGCAGTTCTAGACGTTAAATTAAACGAAGAAAAGAAAAACCTCCATCACGTCGAGGACAACCTGAGAGCAGCGCAGTCTGAGCTCGAAGACACGAGAAAGCGGCTGAACAAGACGCTCCAGGAGAACGCCAACCAGGGCGAGACCCTCTCCAATCTCGAGAACAAAGTGAAGAAATGTCATTTATATTTAACCCTTGTGTTGTCTTCTCGTCGACCTGCAACTTTGTTTTCCTGGGCTGGAATTTCAACAGTTTTTTGTTCTTTTTCTAGACTTTTCTCAACGTTTTTGTCTATTTTATTCCAATTTTTTTGTCACTTTTTTTAAAAATTATGTTTTGGTTGATTTTTTAAAACAATTTCTTTGTCGCTTTTTTGTTGTTGTCACTTGTTCAGATTTTTTGGGTCACAAATTAATGCATTTTGGTCGCACAACCAGACAATATCTCCGATAGCAACGTTGCAATGCAGAGTGTGCCATTTACTTCTCAGAAATAAGTTTGGGCCGGCAAGCTGGCTCCAAGACCTCCAGAACTTGTTGACCTGGTTCTGCATCTCCCAGAGTCTTTTATAAGGGTAGTTTGCAAAGTCAAATGTTCTGATCTCACCGCTTGGAGAGGCTCGGCCCAGGAGAAGTGTGTTGGGTGACACATACTGCACGCGTTCTTCATGGCTCTGCACCCTTGCGTCTATTGGGCGTTCGTTGGCAAGGTTTGCAGCAAGTTGTAGTGTTGTCTGAAGCTCGCTGTAGCTGAGGCCAGTGTTGTTCCCCAGGCTCTGGAGTGCCTTCTTGAGAATGCGGACAGCGGCTTCAGCAGCCCGATTGCGGTGAGGTGAGTCAGCAGGATGAATTGTCCACTCCCATTTGGTACCTTTTTGAGCAGAAATCTCTTCTATTGAAGTTCTATTCTGAGCATCCAGGTACTGATACAGCTCTCTTAGGACAGGTTTTGCGCCGATGAAGTTTGTCCCCGGGTCGGACCAGATCTTTCTTGGGTGCCCTCTTATTGCAGTAAAGCGTTGGTAAGCCATCAAGAAGCTCTCTGTCGACATTGCATTGACCAAGTCTGTATGGATTGCCCTGCTGGCCATACAGCTGAAGATGACACCCCACACTTTCATTGCGACCCGTTTCTTGATATCATCTTTGACAAGATACGCTCCAAAGAGGTCGACTGTAGTACACTCAAACGGGGCTGCAGGAGTGGCTCTTTCAGGAGGTAGGTCAGCCATTACCTGTTTGCACCTTCTTGCCCTTGACTTTTTGCAGAAAAGGCAGTTCTCTACTACTTTTTGGGCAATTCTCCTCCCTTGGATGACCCAGGCCTTTCTCCTCATTTTCACCAGGGTTGCAGCCACACTTTCATGACCCTCTTCGTACGCCTCCCGTGCCAATAAAGTAGAGACCCATGCATTGAAAGGCAAAAGGGGAACTGTAGCGCCATCTTGCCTGAAGTCATGGATTCTCCCCCCGCAAACTAGTAACCCAGATTCCGGCTCTCTGTACACAACCAAGCGGTCCGTAGTGGTAACTGGGAACGTCACCCCTTCTTGAGCAGCTAGACTCTTATTGCTTCTTGACGTTCTGTGGCGGTATAACTCCTTTTGTGGGAATCGCCCCCCACTTTGGATTCTCAATGGATTTAGTGACAGATGTAAACTTTTTGGCTGCTCTCCAAATAAAAGCAACAGTCTTGATTAGACGCTTTAGGCTACTAAAGCGCCTCTCATCCACCAAGTTTAGGACAGCTGCACCAGCAGGAGGTCGTCCCACAAAACTTGGAAGACTTCTTTTCGCTTGGGCTCTTGTGAGTGCTGCCACGAATGACTTCTTTTGCATATTGTTAATGCTTTCTCGAGCTGTCACCAACACATCTTTTGAAGACATAATCGGCCACTCGTTCTCTGGACGATGTAGAAACTCCGGCCCTTGCTGCCACTCTGAATGGGCATCAAGTTCCTTTGGCCCAGCTCCTCTAGTAATAATGTTGGCTATATTGAGTGGTCCAGGGATCCACCACCAGTCCTGCTGCTGTGTGTTTTCTTGGATCTCTCCAATTCTATTAGCGATGAAAGTCTGAAATCCATAGCTTTCACGTTGGATAGCTCCAAGAACAGTCTGACTGTCTAACAAATGGTACCACCTTTTTATCTGGATCTGGGTATGCTGTTCAAAGTACTTTTTCAGGTGGCTTGCAAAAACTGCACCACAAAGTTCTGCTTTGACTGCATACCCCTTCTGGTCTAGAGGTGTTAGCTTTGCTTTTGACTCCACTAGTCGAATTGTTAAGTGTTTGTTACAGTTCCACCGCAGGTAGAGGACAGCACCATAGGAGCTTTCACTGCCATCTGAAAAAGTGACAGCGACTGGTGCAGTTGTTGCTTTTGGTGGAGTAAGGGCTCTTGGAAACCCTACTTTGCTTAGCTGGACGTACTCCTCAAAAATTCCAATTGCATCCATGCGGAGCTCATCCGACAGAGGAAGGTCCCATGTGCCCTTGACCATGCTACACTTTGGTTTTGCCTCTTGGAATGCCCTTCGGACCAAAATAGCCCCTTTTTTCTTTGATGGCGTTGTCAGGCCAACTGGGTCATACAAACCAGCAACTTGACTCAACAGTTCACGTCTTGTCAGCGGGTCTGGTGTCTGTGCTCGCACTTCTTCTAGCAGCAAGTCTTGCCCAAGTCTCATCTTTTTCTTTTGCTTGGAGAAGTTGACCCTCACCATGACATGCAACATGTCTTCATCTACAGCGGCTTCAGCGGCTATCTACAATGTAGCCGAGACCAAGCGCCTTGTTGTCTCCTCCTTAAGCTGGTTCGGCTCAGTGCAAACCCGCCTGCTTTTAAAATAAGCTCCACATTCTTTGTGATAACTTTGAGTCTTTCACGGCAGTTGTGGGATGTCAAGATGTCATCGACGTAGCTGTGCTCATGTAATACTCGGCATTCCTCTGTGAGGTGGCTGAATTGAGGCAGGTTAGCTGTCTCCCTCATGGCAAGTTGTGCTGTGCAACCTGTTGGCTTGTCCCCGATATTCACTCTGGTTACGGCGTACTTTTCTAGCTCATCGCCTTCTGAATCACGCCACAAGAACCGGTGTAGATGGACTTCCCTCTCCTCAAGCCACACAGCATTGTACATTTTCCAGACGTCTCCTAGTGCGGCGAAGGAGCCTTGGCGGAATTTGAGGAGGACAGCTCGGATCGGGTTGAGGACGTCCGGGCCTTTCATTAGAAGGTCATTGAGACTTTGGCCTTTGTACCTCTGACTGCTATTCCAGACAAGTCTTACCGGAGTGGTAACAGAGTGGGGGTTGGGTGCGATAAGATGACTGATATACCAGACAGGTCCATTCCAGTTGGCTAGATCCTCTTTGGTCAGCTTTTTTGCACCCCGACGGTCAACCATTTCGTGGACTTCTGCACCATAGGCTTTTGTCCACTGCGGTTCTTTGGCGAGCTGTCTCTCTGTTCTGAGGAAGGTTGCCCCTACTGCTCTTCTGTTGTTTGGCAATGTTGATGGGTCCATGAGCCATGGATATCTTGCATGCCAGTGTGGACTATCACTATGGTCATCAGCACCAACATAAGTCAAGCCACCCTTTACGACTTGTAGCTCCCTTTCTTCAGCCAGAGTCATTTCTTTGCCACCAGGTTGACAACTGCCGCAGCGACATCCTCCACATTTTGGGGTGAAGGGGGCGCCGATGCTATCCCATCTCCACCACTCAACAAAATCCCGTGTGATAATAGCAGAACAAGAAGACTTGATGGTAGGTTTGTCGCAAATATGTTCTTCATATCTCAATGCTGCTGTTCTCATTGACCTGACGAAGTGCGCCCTGGACTGGTGTGCTGTAACTGTAGCTTCTTCAAACAGACCAGGGTGTGTCCCTGCAATTGTCTTGCCCAACGGTCCATCCCATAGTACAAGGTCCCCAACGGTGCGTATCTTCTGTGGGACCAGTCGCCCTTCCTTATGGCTTATCAAAAGCTATATCTGTCTTGGTCTCACAAGTTCATTTTGGGGGACATCTGGAAAGAACTTTTGGGGTCTTTTGGCCGTCACATGTTTATGGATATCTGCAATGCTGTCCAAACCATAGCAGAGGAGTTGGTGGGATCTGAAGTTGCCTTGCTCTGTGCGGACCCGGATCTTTAGAAGGTACCGTTTTGTGGTAACTTGAACTTTCATTCCTCCCACACCGTGGACAACAAGGGTTATGGCTTCACTTCTAAGGTTCAACCGATCAGCTGCATCATGAGTTATGTAATTTGTATCCAATGCCAGGTCGATCAAAGTCCCAACTTTTTGTCCTGCATTTGCCGTGACCTCAAAGAGCGTCATGATGACTGGCCACTCCATGATTCCATTCTCTGCTGTCAGACTGGGTTGGCTGGACACAAGAGAGATTCTGGCTACAGTGTTGCAAAAGGCATTGCGACACTTCTCTGCAAGTTCAGGTGAAAGGCTCTTAATAAACTCTTCTTGAGCTTGGGTGTAACGCTCTCTTGTGTCACCTCCCACTTTGCTGTTGTTGGACCTCTGGGGGACATTCCCTTTGGATGTATCGGCTCTCGGGCAAAGATAATAGTGGTGTTCTGCAGCACGCTGTTCTCTGCAGTCTGGCCTCCTGCACGGAAACTCTGATTTACAACAGAAAGTCTTAATATTTCATAATGTTGTAATGTTTACTCAACTACTGACAGCTTTTGCTTTATCAAGGCTCGTTTCTGCAATAGCTCAATGAGAATCAGATACAATAACAACTATTGAGGACATATTTTCCTTTGACATTGATGCAGTATTAAACGATATCGCTCCAGTTGGCAGAAACAAGCTACAATGTAAGTTAATATGATAATTGTCCAGGTTGTAGTTACGTTCATAAAAGTGCTTGTTTTGCTGCTGACAGACTCAGATTAATATTCTAAGTGTCTGACAACATTATGGAAACGATTTCTAAGGAGGTCGACGTTTCTGTTAAAGATTAAGATCCTTTTTAAAACATAAAAGTCTGTGAAATTGCGTTCGCTAAACCCACCAGACTCCATGTAAATAATCAGTGATTTTAGCATAGTAAAGCACGGCTTTCTGAATTGTCTCTGAGAACCGCTAGCTCTGGCTGCCTTCATCCTGCGTGTGTAGCAGAGCCGCCAACTTTTCCCAAAACCTTGGAGTGAGATTTCGGGGGGCCGCCCCATATTTTGCCGTGTACAAAGCAATTTCTTTGGGTCATTATCCTTCAGGGTTTAAATTGGGATTTGTTATATGTGGGGGGATGGGGCTCTCCGTAGGGGGGTCTGGGGGTATGCTCCCCCAGGGATTTTTTTTTTTAAAATGCACAATTAAATGGCACTTTCTGGAGAGAAAAAAATGTAGAAATCAAGTGTTACATGCTATGTGCAAAACTCTAGGGTTAAGAACCTTTGCATTATTGTAGTATCAACAGGTTTTAGGGCATTTAGCATTTACATTATTAATTCCTAATGATATAAGAACTGACCCAGACAATGTGCCAAACATAATGAGCCACACGAAGAGACAGTAGCATATGTCAGCAACAGCTGAGAAGATTTGGGTCTGTGGGGAACAGGTCCAAGGGTCCCTGCCTGGTGTAGGGACCAGGGACCCAAAGTTAAATTATTGTTGAGGGATTAACTAAGACCACTGAAATTCTAAAGAAGGAGAACCACTGAGTTACATACATTTTATTCCTTTAACCTTTGTGCCAAGGCTCAGTAATGTTTGGCCCTTATCCTCTGTGCCCCACTTACTGGATTTACTTTTTTGGGAAAATAAAGACTATTGTTCATTTTATGAAACATTGAATGAATTAATTACAGTTACATTTAGAGATGCACAGAGGTTATAGAAGCACAATGGTGGCCCAACATTGCAGTATTGTATATATAGTATAGTATATATAGTATAGTAGAGCTCAGATGTGTTTCATCATATTTCCGCTCATGTTTACAATTTTGTGCACATCCAAAATATAACTCCTCCCATCTCTGTTCTCCGAGATTTGGAGAGTTGTGATATAGTCTGCTGTGCATGTTATTGCTCCGCTGATATGGTGGATCTCATTCAGACCGTCTGACAGACACAGAGGCCCATTTGGGTCTCTGGTCTCTGACAGAGTTTAGAGGTGGCTGTATGCTGCTCAATATCGGAGGTCTACGCACAGATGCAACGCGTCACTGTCCCCCCAGAGCGAGTCCTCTAAAATGAACTGAAGATGCTACACTACCAGCCGCGCTGCTCACCTCTATCTTTACAGAGAGAGAGAGGACACGAAGCGACGGACGGGTCTGTAATACTCAGAGCACATACCTGAACCCGGGTAGCGCTCTTGAACCCCCTCACAGTCTCTGAAAGCACAACTAGTCGATCAAGATTGGCTCAACAGGTAGATCTATAGATAAACTCATCCTTCAGAAAATTTGACCGACCGGGCTGACACTTCAGCGTGAGAAATCGGGGGTGTGGCGTGTGAGCGTGTGAAACCAGTCAAATGGGTGCGTCTCACGGCCAATGCGTGAGAGTTGGCAGCCCTGGTGTGTAGGGTGTGCGACCATCGGCTACATTTTGTCAGTATTTTCTTTCTTTCATTCCAATTTCGGGTCTGTCAGTCACAGTGAAAATCGGGGACATTTCCGGGGACAGATCCAGCCGGGGACAGTTCGCCAAAATCTGGGACTGTCCCCGGAAACCGGGGACGTCTGGTCACCCTAACTTACGGTTCCGTGACACGCGGGAATAACGGGCCGGTTAAAGAAGACAGCAGCTTCACTGACAAGCTACAACAATGGGACAGTTAAGGACACACGCAGGACACAAACTCTTCTGGTGAGAATCCTGTGGTTGACCCATCCAACACCCCGACCAACCTCCCTACGTGGACTTTCTCTCATACATACTACTTGCTAAACCCTGTCTAGATTCTGCTCTCCCCAGTACGTTCCACACACACACCGATGGGCCCCTTTTTCGTTGCATTAGACGTGGACAGCCACTGTCAAAACGTCCCTTTTTCACGCGTTCGGAGTGAGAATGGGTTGACCTGTCTAGCACCAAACAGCAGACAGACTCATGAAGCAAATAGCTGATAAATATAACAGAGCAGTAGCTTTAGCAGCTAAAGATATTTCCCTTACAGTTGGTAGAGACCAAAACTGAGCTGAAAGGAAAGAGAATACTGCACTTACTTTGTACATCTATCAAGTAACCAGAAACATGATTTAGAATGTAAGCTCATGTTGCAAGTCTACAACTGTTAATAATCGAATGCAAGTTTAATATACTTTGCAGATTTCATGGCATTCCGTAGATTACATTCCAATGGTATCACATGAAAACATGTAAAGTGAAAAAGTTTTTTTCCTTATTTGATGTTGCTTCAGAATTGTCCATATGTGTATTGAGATACGTTGATTTCTAAAGACAAAGCGTATAATTCACATTATTCTTATACTCATACATTGACCCAGTAAGGCATTGTGCCCTGTATGGAGGTATCTGCATTTGTTTCTATTTTTAGCGGTGGCTGGTGAACCATTTCTTATTTATTTTCTGAGCCCACTAGATGGTTCCTTTTTGTTTGGTTATGGTTTCCATTTTTTTTAAAGTTTTTTTTTTTTTATGGCTTTTCCCTTTATTAAAAAACAGAGGATAGGCATGGAAGGGGGAAAGAGATGGGGAATGACACGCATCAAAGGGCAGCAGGTCGGATTTGAACCTGCGCCCCTGCAGGACTCAGCCAACATGGGGAGCTCTTACTGGGTGAGCCCCAAATTCTGTTAATTTTTAAGCTTTCGTTGAACAGAAAGCCCAATTTAGTACGCTCAGACATTAAAGGAAAATGCTTCATGAGCTTCATTTGGACATCACTAGCTTCTATACTAATTTAATTTTTTATGTATTGCTCTATATCTTGTGTGCAATGTTAAAATTTTGTCTTGAGGGAGCCTCTAGAACAGGGGTCTTAGATTGCCAAGTGGCCCCTGCCTTTGTTGGTTGCTTCTAGGTGGGTTACTTTAATGCTTTAAAACCAAAAAAAGTCCCCTGTCTTTTTCAGCTGCCTTCAAAGCTGAACAGTTCCTCCTTCCCTCTCTTCCACCTCATCCCTGGCATACTGCTCTGCATGTCTATTGGAGTTATCCACCTTGAGACTGTATTTCTGTAGACAGACATCTAGCGGTCACATTAATCTCCATAAAGAGAAGAATCAAGTGTCCACCTCTTTTGAAACTGTATGTGCTCCGGGTCAATTTTTTTTTGTTTTATTCATTTTGATGTCAGGTGTTGCTTGGTAAATCAAGTTGCTACAATATTTATGTCAATGCAGCTTGTCAAATGTTAAATAAAAAATATTTAAGTGGAAGAGCAGTGCTTGTCCTATCGGCTAACCTGGATAAAGAAAGGTTAAATACATTTTTTTTTTAGAAATAGTTGAGCAACATTTAGTTAGGTCAGCAAAAATAACTAATGGTTCATGACGCTTCATTTGGATACTAATCATCAGCTCATGCTACACTATACTCATTTTCAGGTTATTATACCATAAAAAAACATACTTAACAATATTACATTCCATTTCTTGTTCCATCCTTAATTCTACAAACTAAAACGTTAACTACGGAGAAATACTCTGCCTTATTGTACGTGTCCACTGGCCTTTGAGTTTTCCGCTCCTTACTTGCATAAAGTTGAATCCAGGCAAAATTATGCAAAAGAGGACTGGGCAGCTAGGCGGGCAGACACCTCTCAAAAGCTCACGAAAACCATTAGAACTGAAATTAAGCCAGATTTAGCATTTGCATAGCGTTGACATTTTGCTGAACTATTTTCATAAAATCTGAGTATTCCAAAGGAGCCCCATGTGGCGCAATCAGCCAATCAGGTGCAGCCATCACGGTTTTAGGATGGTGCAGACAGTTTTCTTTGCTTGTAAGTTGTCTTTGAAAAAAAACTGGCGTGCAATGCTAAGAGGCTGGATGATTCCTACAGTGAAAACATTGCCTACATGCACACGTACCATTGACTATGACCTAATGCAGTTACATTACATAACATGTCATTCCGCTTTTATCCAAAATGACTTACAATTGCTATATACTGTATTTAAGAGGTCACACACCTCTGAAGCAACTAGGGGTTAAGTCCTGCTCAAGGACATATGGTTGCCCACAACAAAGGCGTGTGTCGTATTGACTGATCCATTACCACCCCTTGTCATGGTGGACACTGACCTGAGTGAGACCCGAGGTACCACTGTCTTAGATTACACAGCATGGGATTGTGAGTTGAAGAATTACTACAACATCCTTACTATAATTTGTATGTATGGCTGATTCTCCTATAGGAACACAAAGGCAGCCAGACACAGTTCAGGTAAGGGAGTGGAGTCCATTTATCCACATCTGTTACATCCCACTCACACTCATCAGTCACTCCTCTGGGCTTTTCCACTTACACAAAACAAAGTTTTCACAGTAAAAGCCAGAGTTGCTGAAGTCCAACAGTGACAGCGCTTGGGGCTGCTCTCGGCACCGGAACAATTCTGAACGCCACGGGAGGATGTCGTCACCTTCAGGCAGAGGCTGATTAGTGATTGTTGGCAGTGCTGCAGCAGTGAAATGTGGCTGTTTGTTACCTTGCCCAGAGACCGACCAGTAGCTTGCAAACGGCCACTGGGTGTGTGTGTGTTCCTCCTTGGCAGAAAGCACTCTCTCTGTTATTCAGAAGAGTTAATGGGTGAAGGGTCAATGCCAAATAGTGTATGTCAATTAAAAAAAAAAAAAACTGTCGACATTATGTCTTTTCCTCTTTCCTTTCTGTCCCATTTCCTGTCCCTGGATCATGTAGAACAGCAGAAAAATAAGTTATCGGATGATTTTTTTTTCTTCTCGAGAGAAAGAGATTACATTTGGTTTGATCGGAAAACTTTGTTTATAGTTACTGTTGCATGTAATTACACATCAAAATGATTTCGCTCTTAATTTATGTCTTTTTCTTCTAATTTTCTAGTATGGCCTGAAGTGTGTTAGATACAGTCATTTATCAGTGTCTTCATTAATCACTTCTGGAGTAATCTATAAATAAGGACACTGATTCAGAACTGAAGCAGATGGAATGGAGATGCTATAGAATATAGTCAACTTTGGGACAAGGTTAGTATTTTTCAAATACATTGGGAATAATTTGGTCAGTGTCCGCTAATGGAAAAGAGGAACCAGGCTTTTGAACCATAAACCCTATAATAGTATTATTAATGGCAAATCCACTCTTACATACCCAAATGTGTTTTCAATGGAATTCTTCTCAGACTTCCTCCAGGCTAGAATTGGGTTGGGTTTCCACAAATTTAGCCCTAATCACATGGGACAAGTGTTATATGGGGAGCCTCAGTAATTTGACTGTGATTTTAATCCTGTGCGAATCTGCCATGTTCGTAATTTTTCAAGTAAAAATCCCACTGCAAATTACCTACCATATTTTGCCAAACACAGGTTGTGTAATAAGTCCTGTGCAAATTGGCATCTCTGTGACTCAGGGTTGTACTGGCTGAAAAATACAGACTTTGCTTGTCACGTGCAAATGCACAACATGAAAAAGTTGCGGTGGACATCAACAACAACCTTGTGGCACATGTTTGCAGACCAGAGGCAGTTGACCTGTCGGTAGAGTGAGGAACACCATGAAAGTATTTTGGAAATGAGTTGTTTAATTGTCTCCCAAGCCTGTACAGTTAACTTACACGTAAGAGTCTTAATTTCATAATGTGCATTTGTATTATGATCATTCTCTGTATCTGGAAAGTAAAGCCAAAGCTGAAGGGCATTAAACCACATTCTAATCCGCATTTCTAACGCCCAGCAGAGGGTGCTGGTACAAAAAGAAAAGGTTTAGCAATGCTATCCATTAGCAATGCTATCCATGGCTGTGTACATTAAAATAGCTGCAAACTTTTTTGGGGTGTCCGGGTTTTGTCTTAGAACTTTGACCCTCTCATTGTGTGTTTTCACTTCATTGAAGTTATTTGGAATTTATTTTGGTCGCCTAAAAATTGTTCTTGTTTAGCGTTCAGTTACACCATGATAACCAAGCTAGCGCTAGCCAGGAAGATCTACAAAGAAGAAGTAAATTGAGGTAATTCCTGTCCTAAAGAAACATTCCCTTTAACAAAATTCAAAGTGCATGTAATAACATAAAAATGTTGGTAACAATTGTGACATAAGCCTTATTACTAATATGTCAGCTGCATGGATCAATCATAGACTGGTATTTATTGATAGAGCGTTCATCCTGCATAACTAGCCATGTGCTTGTGTTTACTTCCAAGCAACTGGATATTCCGCTGTCCCGTCCCTGTGTCAAGTTATTGTCTAGAGTTGCATTCACATTTTCTGGTTGTTTTTCTGTGTCCTGTGAAAAAGGTTTTGTTTCCCCTATTGTTGTTGTGTTTTACTTCCGGTTGTGTATTTTCCCGCCTTTGTAATTACCTGTTGGGCCATAATGTGTTGCACCTGTGTCTCCCCTTTCTTGTGTACTTAAGTTCAGTTTTTTCGTTACCCCAGTGCGAGATTGTCTGCTTCTTTGTGTTCAGTTTTTAACCGGTTTCCCCTGTGTCCTGTTATTCTTGTTCCTGTTTCCCTGGATTTTGACCATTGCCTGTATTTTTGGATTTCCCTTTGCCTGCCAATTTTGACACTGTTGCTGGACATTTATTAGACTCGCTCAAAGACTTGCTTTTTACTTACCCGAGTTATGTATTGGGGGTCCATCCTTCTGTGTGCCTGATATCTGCGTGGGCAACGAATGAAATTAGTCAAATACATCTGATATTTAATTGAATATGGTATTCTTATTAAATTATTCTTAATTAAAGTGGGATTTGGCAAATTTTGGAACCCTACAAGTTCCAAGAAGGGGGTGCCACTGTTACTCGTTCTTCCAAAGTGCTGAAAAACGGCAGACTACCAACAATGTTCTGACTTGAATCAAAGTCGCTGGCCTGTCCTGCTGTTAAAGACGTGAACTAATCACTTACAATGAACTCACAGCTGGGGTAGAATGAAACTTAATGTATGAAAATGCAAATCAGATTGATTTACTATTAATCAAAGGTGCGGGAACCAATTCTGGAGCATCATTGCACTTTAACCGTTTTTTGTCAAATACATCTTTTAATACCCGTAAACTTGTCATGTTATGACTTGATCCCTTTTCTCATTAGATTAGCAATATGCTTCTGTAAGATTGACATCTGTAACCAATCCAAACTTGTGCTCCCCTATGTGTTCAGCCACATCTTTTGATTTGTTAATAGCCATCCTGCTGTCTGTTAAAACCCAAGATAAATTACAGAAAAGGCATACATGTTAATTCACGAGTTTTCTGATATAATGCAATTACCCCTGGCATCACTTCTTCCAACTGGTCTATGTAATTGTTGCAGGCCTCTCTGGTGAGATTGGAGGTCTATAATGTCTCGATTGCAGCAATGAGTTCAGATTCCCTCCAGATTAGGTGACCCACCCCATCAAATGAAGAAGCCATTTCAGTTTACAGTGGGTACGGAAAGTATTCAGACCCCTTTAAATTTTTCACTCTTTGTTTCATTGCAGCCATTTTCCA
>NC_048416.1:4640352-4679863 GCF_013103735.1 Etheostoma cragini
GAAAAAGGCTGCAATGAAACAAAGAGTGAAAAATTTAAAGGGGTCTGAATACTTTCCGTACCCACTGTATATGTTCTGAATGTGTTCTACTTTGTTTCCTGGGCCCAGTAAAAGAAAAGGAGGTTTAACAAACAGTCAACCGAAACACAGTCACTAAAATGCTGTTGAAATTCATCCAGACTATACTCCCATTTTCTTTAAAAAAAACTCACTCAGACATACAGTATTTATGTATAATAATATGATAGAAATAATGTCCATCAGTGCTAAAAAAACAATCCCAGTTACGTTATAA
This sequence comes from Etheostoma cragini, assembly GCF_013103735.1. NCBI lineage: Eukaryota > Metazoa > Chordata > Actinopteri > Perciformes > Percidae > Etheostoma > Etheostoma cragini. The sequence goes on from NC_048416.1 coordinate 4,640,648, forward strand.
CATTATTCTGGTGTTTCTTCAACCTCATCCCATTTAATGCTAATTAGATCATCTGGCTGTGGGACTTTTTTAGAAGAGACCAGAAACAAGCTTAGTGAGTGCAGCAGCTTAAACTACAAATATATGACCCTAGTTATATACTGTATGCAATAAACTGGAATTATCATTTAAAGGTCCCATGGCATGTACATGTCACTTTAAGAGGTTTTTTAACATTAATATGAGTTCCCCCAGCCTGCCTTTGGTCCCCCAGTGGCTGGAAATGGTGAAAGGTATAAACTAAGCCCTGGGCATCCCGCTCTGCCTTTGAGAAAATGAAAGCTTAGATGGGCCGATCTAGAATTTTGCCCCTTATGAGGTCATAAGTGGCAAAATGTCTCTGCTTTGCCCGCCCAGAGAATTTGGCCCACGCATTACAGAGAGACATCATGGCTTTCAAACGAGAAAAGAAAAGTTACAGCTACAGTATTAGGGGAACACTAAGGTCGACATAAAAGCATCAAAAGACCCTCATGTCATGGGACCTTTAAACATTGTATTACTCTAAAACATTATTTACAATTTTACACTCCTCTAAGCAAGTGTCCTTGAAAGCATGTTCAGTATTCAGTAAAAACAACACAGCCAGGTTCAAACGGGTTGTATTCCACAGAGTAGCCAGAGGAAATAACACTTCTCTCTCACTCTCTCTCTCTCTCCCTTGTATCAGCCGTGCTTCCAATATTGTGGCTCAATAGAAAGTAATTGTTTGATACTGAATTCAGCGTTAGCTGTGTCAACATGTACATTTGAAATCCTGTGTGGGTACACCCGTCCATTTGATAGAGAAGTGGCCAGTGACTCATGTAGCTACACATGCACATACATAGAAACTAACAAATACACATAGCTTACATAAGGACTTATCTATGCTTTGGACGTCACTTAAAAACAATAACTTTAAAGCGTTTATAAAGTGCTTTGACAGAGCAAGTCTTTAAAAAGGTTTTTTTAAGAAGTGACTTAAAGGTTTTTGTAAAAAAGCAGTGGCAAGTTAGGCTAGGATATGGCTTGGACATAAACTATGCATGTTCATCATATCTCCAAGCGTCATCCCTAAAGTATACAGTTATGTGCACAGTACAGTGTGAATGAAATTCAGCTGCATAAAAACACCTTGCTCACATCCCTGCACGCAATTTCTCAACTAGTGATATCACTGATTAAGAAAGCCAGGCCAGTTTTTCATATTTGCCGCCTAAGTGTTGCCAGAGGAAGCGTAGTCGAAATTTTGTTGACCAATCACAACAGAATGGGCCAAAGACCAATCAGAGCCAACCGGGCTTTTCAGAAAGGCGGGCCAAGAGCTCAGACAGAGGGCCCTAGTTACTCACACGGCGTGAAGCGCCTGGCGTAGGTGCATCCACTTTTGTTTGAAAAAATGGTATGTGCACTGGGCGGATGGTTCAAAAGGGTTTTACTTAGGGTCTTCATCAAATCATAGGTGTGTTTTGGGCATAACATGCACAAAAACAATCTGAGTCATCTCCCATGCCCTTTAAAAGCCAGGTTCGTTTGGACCTTGGCACATTGTAATTATGATGGCGGATTTAATCTTTTGCATGTGTGTGCTGCTGCGCTTCCCTGTGTGTGTGTAACAAGCATAGTGTGTGCGCTGTGCATGAGCCTGGCAGTATTCTATTAATGCTTTGTTAAAATAACAATGAAATGCCGCGTTACTGACTTCAGACCAGGTTATTGTTGTTCAACAGCGCAATCACTTTCACTTTCTTCTGTGTTGTCTTGACATTTTTGTCCCTTTTCAAACCTTTTTGTTTTGTTTTCACTAACACAACTTTACTATCACTAGTTTTAGACTACTTTTTAGAATTTATGGGCAATCACCTTCATTTATATAGAATTATACCTTATTATAGAAATTTTTAGTTATTTTGACTAACAGTTTTAAGATCAGAGAAACGTGCAGATGAGTTTTGTCAGGAATGAAAGTGATTGTCGTTACAAAGAGCATTGTGTGGAATCCAATCATTTTTTGTGGTAATTTGGATAAAAGGAAACTCATATTTCAGACATAGATATTTTTAAGGGGGTCAAATTTGACCCGAGGACAAAAGGAGGGTTAAAGGGTATCCTAGAATGAAAACTTATTCTAGGATACCCCAAGCGTACTCACATGATGCTGAAAAGGAGTATAATAGTGGCCCTTTGAGATATACCAAATATATTTTGTATAAAAAAGCAATCCCAGACTGACAACCCTGTAAAACTTTTCTTAAAAGTGCTTTTTTGTGTGTGTGTATTTGTTGGGGATCCCGGGGGTGAAGAGGTACTTTGTCCATCTAATCTTCAGTTTCTAAGCCAGTTTTGTTAAGCAAAGCAAAAAGACAACAAGAGGGAGGGAAATCCAGTGAAGAGAATAATACCAGGATCTACCAACAGGAAACAAGCCAGCCCTCTTATCTCCTGTCTTCCAGTCCAGTTAAGGATCAGGAACCAGGACGAAGAACTGTCACAGGACTTAGAGCAGAGGATAGAGCAGCGGGTTGCTGACTGACTACTGTAAGATTGTAGGAGAATATAAGAACCTTAGAATGAGTAAGGGGAGCCATGAACAGAGAGGGAGAGAGAGAGAGAGAGAGAGAGAGAGAGAGAGAGAGAGAGACACTCCAGAAATGAGAGGGAGAGGGAAAAAAAACAGGGTGTGCTGGCTCGTCTTCTTATCTCTTTCTCACAAATCCACTTTCAAATTGGAGAGAAAGGGAGAGTGTGAGAGAGATCCAGGCAGGGGCGGAGCTGTAGGTCGAAGGCTGACGTGCTTATCTCCTGCCTTCAGTTGAGTTTGAGCGCCAACAGATGGCATTGTAAAGCTGTCATCGGTATAGCGTTAATAGAAAAACACGATCCCATCATGTGACACAAAAGAATAGAGACCTTTCCTGTTCCTTCTGTCTCTCTCTCTCGTTGGCTTGAGCCCACTCCATCAAATTAAATCACATTGTACTACATCCTTCCCTAATCATATTACATCCTAATTTCATATCCTCGAGCTCTCTGGATTGAATGCCTGCTTGCGTGGAAGGCTTCTGTAATATAACGTGTTATAGTGTATTTCAAGGATATCATCTGCCGCTCACTACAGTAAAGCACACCCACACTTGGTATCTCTGCGTGCAGCAAATAAATGAAAGGCCTTTGTGTCATATCTAAGAGTTTATATTAGAATTACATTTTCATGGTAAAATAAGCTACTGAATCTAATCCCATCATTTCTACTGCAGGCTGACCTGCGTTGAATGGGTATCACCGAGGATCGCAAGTCCTTACAAGACTTAATATTTCGTTTATTCGTTTTATAATCGTTTGTATGTGTGTGTCTGCGAGAAAGTTCTTAATATTTTTCTACACAGTGATATTACTTAACTTGTCATGTCAGTTTTCAGTCTTTTTCCCCTCCATTAAAAAAACTTTTAAATCCTGACCCAGAGTAGCAGTATGAAATAGGGTCATCTGGCCTTTGTTGCAACTTTTCTAACACAGTGTTGGTTTTGCAAAATCACTTTTTAAAAAGGCTGCATGGGCTAAAAGAGTTTGACCCCTCGTTGTACTTCATCTAATAGTTGAATCATTGCACTCTAATGGGGACCTACTAGAAAGTATCTGGGAAAAGACTTATGCCAACATATAAAGTCCAATGAATAGACATGCTGTGAAAAATGAACGGCTATGTTCATAAACCTATTAAAGATAAATGATGGTTTAATAAAATCACTACAAGACCGATTTATGACGCTGCAGTTCCGAGTTCATAGCAGATGATTATCTGACGCCCCGTTCCCGTGGAGGCAACACGGAGCAGTGTCACACGAAGCAGACAGAAACACTAAAGGCAATGTGCCGCCTCGACCAGTTACAGTTAAACTGGCAGGTTTCAACGTTGCAAGTAGTGGGAACTGGTAGTGTTGTTAATCTTTGGTGTAAACTTGCCCTAGAAACAAACGCCCCCCAAGGCAGATGACCGCCCACCCTGAGCCATGGTTCTGCTTGAAGTTTCTGCCTCTTAAAGGACGTTTTTCCTTGCCTCTGTGGCCTAGTGCTTGCTCTTGGTGGGAACTGTTGGGTTTCTGAGAGTACGGTCTAGAGCTTGTCTTTTATGAAAAGCGCAGTGAGATAAGTGTTCTTGTGATTTGGCGCTATATAAATAAAATTTAATTGAAATATTTATAACACAACATATTGTTCCCAGCGCCCTCTGTCATCCTCTCATTGCACCCTGGGGAGCAGGACCACCCCCATTGAGATACACTGGTTTACACCAACACATTCTAAATCCCATCCATCCATCCATCCATCCATCGTCATCAGCTTATCCGGTATCGGGTCGCGGGGGCAGCAGCTCCAGTAGGGGACCCCAAACTTCCCTTTCCCAAGCCACATCAACCAACTCCGACTGGGGGATCCCGAGGCGTTCCCAGGGCAGGTTGGAGATATAATCTCTCCACCCAGTCCTGGGACTTCCCCGAGGCCTCCTAACAGCTGGACTTGCCTGGAACACCTCCTTAGGGAGGCGGCTAGAAGGCATCCTTACCAGATGCCCGAACCACCTCCACTGGCTCCTTTCGACGCGAAGGAGCAGTGGCTCTACTACAAGCTCGTTTCGGATGACTGAGCTTCTCACCCTATCTCTAAGGGAGACGCCAGCCACCCTCCTGAGGAAACCTATTTCGGACGCTTGTACCCTGGATCTCGTTCTTTCGGTCATGAACGAGATCCATGACCGAAAGTAAAGGAGACCCAAGTAAAGGAGTTTAAGTACCTTGGGGTCATTCTCAATCCCGTCTCGTAAAATACGGATGCTTGGACCGGTGCGTTTGTCGCTGTTATCATATTACACACCCTTAGTTGGACTATCGGCGTCTGTTTTGACGCTGTTAGGTTAAGGAAAAGCTCTTGGGAGGGCTTACGGTTCCGTGAAAATCGCTAAACCCCGTCTAGATGCTGCTCTCCCCATTACGCTCTACACACATGCCAAAGGGTGCCCTTTTTGTCGCATCAGACGCTGACAGCCACTGTCCAAACGTCTGTATTTTATGAGTTCGGAGTGAGAACTAGTTGCTTAGACCGACAAGCCACTCTTTTTCTATAGCCCACACACAGCTGCTGCATTTCTCTCCTCCATGTAGGAGGACAAAGCATTCAGCTAACTCGTCAAAAACCTGCTGGCACCACTGGTGGCCCCACTGTAGTCCAGTGTTTCTGGCAACACTAAATACTCCACTTTACGGTCTTAGTTTATAGCACCTTGGTCTGAAAGAACTGTGTTTTATAGCTAGTTTTAGTGTCAATAAATACGGCCCTAAAAAATAAAAACACTGTTGCAGCAATGCTGCCTCACAGGCTCTTCTCCGCCTGCTTGCCTGTTGATTCGGATGCAAATGTAGATTGATGAGTCGTGACAGAAGCATGAAAATGGGTTCCCAATGGTGTCCATGGTGCTAAGCACAACACTGTACACCGCCAAAAATAGCTACTTTACTTTTTACTCACACAGAATTCATCCAGTGTTGAAATCTGAAAGCGTGGGAACAAGTTAAGGGATTATTGTAGTTTAGTCCACATACTCCTGGAATGGACTTAACCTTTCAAGGGCAGATGCAGCATCAATAGCGGTGTCTCTGATGTTCATGGGAGATTAACATTAACATTTCAAAAAGACGCTCCCCAGTAACTAGAGATTTTGCCTGGTAATCATCATGTCATATTTGTCAGTATCAAAAATCCATCAATTCAATCACTCGTGAATTGGCACATTGCTATTATGATGGTGGATTTGCATCGTAATATTTTAATTTGTAATCTTTGGTTTGTGTGCTGCTGCACGACGCTAACAGCATCAAAAGGGACGGCAAAAGTCCAAACAAGCGCATTTAGGTAAAGCGTGTTATATGACGTTAAAGGAAACTTTTAGCGTCAGTAACAACGACAAAGGCACCTGACCAAGGGTCAGTATTTTACGAGATGTGTTGGTGTAACAAGCATAGTGTTTTGCATAAGCCTGGGCGCCTTTTACCAACATGCTGTTAAAGTAACTATGAAATTCTGCGCTATTGACTTTAGAGCAGGTTTTTTTGTTGGTCAGTCACTTGGTCATCACTTCCCACTGCCTCAAGAGAGCAATACGCCCAGAATGCACCTGAACACACCCTCCTGTAAGACCAGCATGGCCATGGGCACAGGTGCATTTAACAATTTTGCTGAGGCTTTTTTATCTTTTTATCTATCTTATGTTTTTAGCTTTTTCTTATGTTTTTGCCACTATGTAACACTAAATAATTACAGAAATTAGAAATTATTTAGACTAAAATTTAATCCACTGTAATTTTTTTTTTCTTTTTTTTTTTTTAGGTAGACAATTTTAAGATCTGTCCAAGGACAATGGATGAAAAATAGCCTTTTGGCTAATTGTGGTGCATTCACAGCAATGTTACTGTAACTATCCCTGTCAAATAAATTAATAGATTAAATTTAATAACATCATCCAGAGAAGAAGCATGGTGAACTGCACTTCCTACTGCAAGAAGGAACCTTACATCTGGATGACCGCTGCTTCCAGCACTACTTACAAATTTTGCTATGGCAGAATTGCAATAAACACCAAAAAAAGTAAAAGTATGCCCAAATAACATCTTGGTGCCAATTTTAAAAAGTCTGAATTCATACTTTGTCATATCTGTCTGCAGGACAACAATCAAAACACTGTTAAAATACTTGTTTTGGAATGAAGCTGCACAACTTGGAGCTGCTCCATTGACACAACATACAGATGATCCAACTTCCTCTTTTTCTGTATTCCTTCTCTCTTTTTCACCCTCCACATTTTGCCTCTTGCTCCCTTCCTTTCTTCTGTCTTTTCTATTTCACTCCCCCCCTTCAGTATTTCTTTAAATATTTTCCTAAGCCTTTTCCTAATTTGGCTGGCTCCTCTTCAGCTTATATTCATGTATTGATCCAAAACACCTCCAGGTTACCCTCCTTTACACACACACACACCCATGCCCACACCCACACACACGTACCATCTGTACCACTGCATTGTGTCAAGCTATCTCAGTGTACTACAATAAACCAGTTGTGATGAAGGCACAGCACTGTACTGTGCCAGTAGAGACAAAACAGTCTATGGCAGGTAGTGTGTGTGTTACCTCTCTTAATCTGTCTCTTTCCACCCTCTCATTTTCTCTCTCTTTCCGTCTGTGTCCTTCTCCTCTGCTCCCCTCAGAAACATGATAAGTTTGTTGAAAACTTGCCATTGCAGTACTGTCTGTTGCCTCCTGTGAGGAACTTCATATCCACTGTAATAGATATGACCAGACCTCGAAAAGATGTATTAGTTAATTAACTTAATGGCGTGTGTATGAATACATGGCGTAAGTGAGCATGTACACAAATGTGTATGTTTGTGTTTAAGTGAATATGTGTATTTTCTAGTGAATTGAGCAAAAGAAAGAAAGAAAGAGGCTCATTATCTCAAAACCAGGAAGACAAATTGGAGCCAATAGCCCAACCATTGATCCAATTATAGTTAATGACGCATAGTGCTTTCAACGGAAACGCTTATCCCTGCACTTTTTCATCAGAGATTCACCTTTACCACACAACTTAAGAGGAAGCATATGGCACAGGTGGCACTGGTGGTCTTTAGGTTAGAAAACAGAGTACACAAGCTGAGAGTTGCCAGTTTGACTATTTGAACCAACTGGAGAAAATATGGCCTGGGCAGGGAAACGAACAAAATGCTGAGTGTAACAGCTGCCAGGTGTGAATTGGGTGAAAACTGAAAGCCATGACTGGAAGACGGCACGGTGCTAAGTCAACTTGAAAAAGCCTGAAACACATTCATGGGGAATGTTGACAACTTAATAAAAGTTTACATTTCTAAGGACTGCTTTGCCATTGTGATAGTTCACCTTGGAACAGATGATCCTTGAGAGTTAAAAAAAGGTGAATAATGCGGCTTAATCCAAGGACTTAATGAGTTTTTAATGCGGAAAAGAGAATTCACAATTGCAAGAGCACTTGATTGTAAATTGTGGGTATGTTCAGCTGAATTAGTGTAAGAAAACAAGCATTTCAAGGTACTTGATCAGAGGAAAGACCTTAATCTTGACAATAGATGTTAAAATGTATGTTGAGATAATGTAAGATATGTATTTGAAATAAATGTCAGGTAACCTACCAGTGTGAAATGACAGTATCCAAATACAGGATACTCAATAAAGCTCAATAATTGCCTAATAGACAAAAAACCTAGCGTGTGAGAAACGTTTTGCCCTTATCTTTCCTTAGTTCGACAACATGCTCCGAGAAGTTAAACCAAGGTATGCACAAATTTCTCTTTCGCAGATGATTCGATCATTAAGAAACAAAAGAGGAATGATGTAGTTGTTGCTGACAGGTGAACAGTAAAGTGTTTCCCTGGAAACTCCATTCTGATCCAACCTGATCTCACATAAACAGATGAAATAACCATAGTCCCTAATACAAAAACAATTTAGGTTTAGGCAACAAAACTACTTGGTTAGGTTAAAATAAGTATGTTATATACAGAAGTTAAGCATAGGGAAATTTCCAATAAGGTGGACTATAAAGTCTAATCTAATGTTACATGTTTTTAGAGACAGGGTAAGAATTGGCTCAATCATCCGTGAGGAACTCGGTTTAGAGCCGCTATTCCTTCGCGTTGAAAGCAGCCAGTTGAGGTGGTTTGGCATCTGGTGAGGATGCCCCTTGGGTGCCTCACTAGGGAGGAGTTGCGGGCATGTCCCACTGGGAGGAGGCCTCGGGGAAGACCCAGGACTAGGTGGAGGGATTATATCTCCAACCTGGCCTGGGAAAACCTCTGGATCCCCCAGCCAGAGCTGGTTGATGTGGCTCGGGAAAGGGAAGTTTGGGGTCCCATGATGGAGCTGCTGCCCCTGCAACCCGATACCGGATAAGCAGATGGCAATGGATGGAAGTTAAAAAAAGTCAATGTTGACTTTTGGTTTTACAAAAGGACATCATCATGGGTGAAAGTAGCAAGTTTAGTTTGACCCATCCATCCAGCCCGTCAATCCCCCTCAGTGGACATTGACACAGGACGTTGAGACAGGGCGGTGTTCAACGAGTCCACCATGACAAAGGATCCTAATTTTACTGTCTAATTTGAACACATAATGTGCCGCCACCACATAATGCAGTGTAAAGAGTTCGTGTTCATTTCACATATTTCTGTAAGACCAAGCTGTCCTGATCCCCTTTGTTACCATATTATGAAAATGGTGAGAGGGGGCAAGCTATAATTGGTTGGGGGCCAATGTGTAGTCTGCCGGGTCTCTCCACCAAGTGATGCTAATGGTTTATGACTTCATGATTGCCTTCTATGACTGCACCATATTGAGTAAATATATAGAGAGAGCCTGCTCTTATCCTCAGGGTAGAAACAGCGTGGTCTGAAAAGGGTGGAAAATCATGACACGGTAACCATGACACCTGCATATTTACTTTTAATGAAAGTAATTTGCAGCTACAATGTTACACTTAAAATAGCACTCCAATGATGAGTACCTCCTGCACATATTTGTCTCCCTATGAGCTGAATTATCAACAACAATAGACACTGGCAGTACACTTTAAGCATTTGTATCAACAGCATGATTGAGGCTTTATACACTAAAAGACTGAAAAGACTTAAGTCTGACACCATCAAGACTATCTGTCATAATACGTAAAGACAGGAGATCTTGCAGGGTCACACTTTGCAGAACTCCTACAGCCATTTATTGCTTCCTGTTGGTCGCCGATGGGAATGCACCCAATTGACATAGGATTTAACTTCAGTGCCAACACCTAAAACGTACGATAATAGCAAAGGCGTTTGATTAGGTCGGAACGTCAAGATGGGAAAAAGACCCTAGTAGGACTCTTAAGAGTTCATGTTGGTATCGGAAATTTGCCAGCGACAGTGGAATAGCTTGAAAATTTGTTCAGTGTAAGATGTTTGCCTCGTCTCGTTCCGTATTTTTAGCTTAAGGTAGACTGGCAAGTCAAGGGACAGCAAGAACATTAGAGCAGCTTGAACAATCTGCCAATGACTTGAGGACAACAATTCCTGCACACAGTGCCTAATGTAGCTCAGCATAAATCCCTTCAGAAAGACCTCAATCTTAATAAATGCTCTCTTCCTAAATGGAATCAGCTGTTGGAGGTGTTCCTTCCTGCTTAACCAATCAGAAACGTGCACAAATGGCAGGGGGCAATCACAGAGTCATAACCCTACTTTAAAAATCGATTTCTCCCTTTTCATCTGTCGTTGCAGGCAAAGAGTGCAACCCTCCACCCCCCCTCCACCTCCAGTCATCTACTCCAGCTGACCGGTCCGGAGCCTTCTTCGATCTGATCATCAGGCTCCTTCTTAGCCACCATTGGGGGTCTGATGGTTCTCTACCCCTATATAGATATACAAAATATTCGTATAGCAATGTAGTCTAATCGCCAAAGACTTTATACATTTTGTAGAGCTGTACAATATATCTTCTTTGCATATCTAAAAAACATGTCTCTCCTGAGTGAAATATTGACTAAGATGAGGTGCAGCTGGTGTAGCAGGTCAGAAAGACTGACGAGGTAATGAGCCACATGTGTGTGGGGATCCCACTGTGGGCCTGGTGGACAGGATAGGGAAGGGAAACAATGAATAAACACACACTCTACTGCATTCATGTGGCTAGTTCGCTATATTAGGGGTTATCAGAAATGTAGGGACTATAAAATCCTCCAACAGCAAGTTTTATCAAATGCACATCTACAGAATTTAGTTTAAATCCTCCACACATTATAAACTATGACTTTAGTAAGCCGAAATAACATTTTCTACAGTTTTTACATTTCCACGATGGATTTTTCCATCTTACCATGTCGAATGGCAGGTAGTGCGTGCATCCATCTTCCTGATATTTAGTCGCAGAACATTAAGTAGGCTATGCTACAATGTTCAACCGTAAAGAACACAACAGAATCCCATATAAAAAGGTAATTCATTACCCGTGTTGGACTGAAGGGGATTCTCTTTGAATCTGGTTTGATTAATGAGCCATGGAGGCCGTGGAGGACTGACTGTCATTGTGCAAGCTCAACAGCTGAGTAATATAGCTGTTTCTTACTCCTGTTCATCCTCCAGTGTGAGTGTGTGTGTCTAGTGTTTATTAACTAAGAGAAGTATACACCCATCAGTCACATTTTAATTATTTTTTCTTCTTCCTCAAAACCATTGTTTTTCTGTTGTTGTTGCGTTGCATTGTATATTGGATGAGTACCACACCTCCTGGGACTGTCTTTCAGCAATTTATTTGCAAGGCATCAGCATAATCTTGCTGCAACTGTAGAGAAACAAAGCATTCAAAGGGTCTCTCTTACATAAATTTGGGCTGTATCCAGTGTTTCATATATTGATTTGTTCATTCAATTTTTTTCACAATACTGCTGAGCTTCTTTTCTGAACTTCAAAAAATGCAATTCATTCCATTCCTATCAAAACCACAATTGAAGCAATACAATTTTATCAAACAGGTTGACTTACATTTAGGCAAAATGAAAGGAAGTCACACAAATTTCTCTCTTTAAGGGTGAAAAAGATGCAAAGACTCGTATTCTGCCTTTCTCCCCTCTGCCCAGAAGTTGTTTTTTTTCATCTTTTTCCTTTTCTCCACAAATGTGTGCCCACACACTTCAGATAATTGTCTTTGTTCTATGTACTGCACGAGTTTATCATGTTACCCTTTGAGTGGCAGGCTGGTGACTTTGAATATGCACTTTTGAATATGGAATATTGAGATATGTATTCATATTCAAGCACTCTGAGGAGCTAAAAAGACTTGAAAGAAAGTCGTGCTCCGTGTCTGTGTGGGCTCTGAAAAAGGTGTGTGTCTGTGTGTGTATGTGTGTGTGTGTGGGAGAAGAGGTGGGCTGTTGTTAATTGAGGATCTTACGTCAACGTCCAGCCTGAGCAGCTAGAGAAAGAGAGATAGAGAAAGTAAGAAAGAGCAGAGGTGTCAAGAGAGGAGTGGGTGGAGGGAAAGGCCTTGAGTGGGATGGGTAGATGAATGCAGGGAAAGCGATAAACACAAGGGAGACGAGGAGGAAAAAGAGTGGAGGTGCACCACAGTTCACATAAAGGATATGGGAGTCCCTCTACTTATTGGCTATAAAGTGACACACATCAGTGTTTAGTAGTTATTACAAAGGCTTGGGGGGGTAACATCCCCAGTGAGTGATCACAAGTCTGTGGCTGGAATGAAAGCTCTCGAAAGCACTGAAAAGAAGGCGGTCTTAATAGGAAATTACAGGTTTTTTTTACAACCTTGGTCTCATTTCTATTGTTTTGTTCCTGTGAGGTATGCCCAGAGTTGTATGAGATTGAACATCATTTTTAGCATTTATAACCAGTCATGTCCTCTGTTCCTTCATGGCCTCTTCATGTGTGTAAAGAGCAGTCGTTAATCACACATTTACACATCCTAGAGTGGCCGCTTCAACTGTTTGCTCACATTGTTTGTTGTATTGAACATTATTATGCGTTTAAACAGTTTTTCCTCCATTTTAACATTTCTGGTACTAGATAAGTGTACCTCCAAACAGGTTTGTAATATGTTTGTAATTTATTTCAAGGAATGAAAAAAGCCTATTGGATGCTGTTGTAAGGATGCCGAGTGACTTGGGTACAGTTGAATTGCGCATATTAGTTACACCGTTATAATTAATAGGAATTTAAAGAAAATGTAGATTTAATTTTTTAACTGTATATTTGATATATTTTGACTTAACACATCTCAATGTGACCTAGTTATCTAATCACATCAAACCCTATGCAAAAAACGATGGAATAATTTTCAACAATACTCTGACAGTTGATGGAGCTTCTTCCAGTTCAGAATTATATCCTAGATCAGGACTTTGTTCTTGCTTAAAGTTAAAGAAGTTTTCAGGAAAAAAGTCATCAATGCTCTAATATCCTCAAGACTATATCTACTAGGTGTGCAAAAAGGTGATTCATAGAATTCCAAAAATCAATCCATTTTTTGTAATATATATTTTTTTATTGTATGTGTACTGCAATCACATGATAGATTGACAGATACTTTATTGAACCCCAAGGGGAAATTCAAGGTCCAAGCCTTCAAGTCATCACACACAACATACGCATACTGTACAGAATTTAACAGGATGTTAAAATAACAAACAAATCCACCTGAATCATATATATATATATATATTTTGTTATTGGGGAGGGTTTACAGGCATAGATAGGAAAAATTGTGATTCCAGTAATTTCTGTGTTCTTTATCCTTGTGGTTGGTATTTGTTTTCCCACTAATAAAGAAAATGATTTTCCCTTTGTTATTTTTGGATAAGGTTCAGTATGAGGCCATGCAAAAGAAAGATGATGCTTCTGAATTATTTTATTTGCACTCTTACAATGAGGACAACTCGGACTCAGCTTCCAAATTTGTGTTATTGATTTAACTCATCATTCTCATTATCCTTCTTTTCAGCTACATGTGTGGTTTGCTTGGTCTAATTCCTAAAACATTTCCTTTGAAATAATTGTTTTTTGAGTGATTAGAATGAAATCAAAAGGGGGGAATGTGATGGGAAATTAGTTCTAAGTATGATGTCATACATCCTTCTATAATATTCATGTACTATTATCATATTATGCATGACTAAGCTTTTGTGTTATATGACTTCATTCAATTAATTTATGTGTGTGTCCTCTCGGTAGCAGAATCCCAGCTGTCTCTTCCTAAATTATCAACTGAAGGCCGGTGCCCTGCAGTCTGAAAGATAAACATATCCAGAGCCATGTTTAAGGGTGCAGAACTGGGACATTTTTTTAATTATACATGACAAAGGCACAGGTTGTCTTAAGCAGCTAAAGATAAATCACCGATAGAAAACTTCGAGGCACGAGGGACAATTTGTAGAAAGATGTCGAAAGGCTCCAACATGTCCGTATTGTAAGATTAATTGTTTTGCTAAGATTAGACATATTGTCTCCTTCTCTCTAGGGAAAGCAGGACATACGTAAGTCAATGATGTTTGTGTTGCTACTGCGCTCAGACTTGACACTGTTACTGTTGTTAACTCTATGAAAAATGTCCTCGCCATTTGGTTATTCTCTGCAGAGGACAAAAATTTAAAACTACACCCAGTTGCACAGCTGTCTTTATTTTGTTGCAACAAAGTCTCAAAAGAATTCCTCTCCTGCTGCACAGAAACCCTAACCCATGCATACATGGGAAAGGTAACGACATCATTTAAAAAAAAAATCAAGAATCGTTTGTAATCGCAAATCTATGTTGAATTGAAAGCCTAAAAATCAAATCGAATTGTGACATTTTCTGAATCATACACCTCTAACATCTACCCTATATTGTGGTATCAACCATGCCTCTGTTCACTCCCTAAACCTTGTACAGAAGGCTGCAGCCAGACTCCTTTGCCAACGGTAATAAAGGGAATATTTTACGTACGTACTGGGGTCTTTGCACTGGCTCCTCGTTCTGTATCGAATTCCTGCAAGATTCCTCTGTGTTTAAACCCCTGCACGGTCTTACCCCAAGCTTCACTCCAGAACTTCTATCCCCATAGAGTACAGCTAGGCCCCTCAGATCTACAGATGAATATACTCTATGGCACCTTTAATGTTTGTGTTAACATTGCGAAACTGAGTGTGGCACAATAATCGTTTTACCTTGATTATAATTGTTGGAGACCGTAATTGAAATTGAATAAAAAAAATATGATTAATTGCACAGCTGTAACCAAGGTATGCAGAATAGAATAGAATCTCTGAACACACAACTTTAAAAACAGATGGGCTACAGCAGCAGAAGACCATGCCGGGTGCCACTCCTGTCAGATAAGAACAGGAGACAGAGGCTAAATGTCGCACAGTCACACAAAAACTGGACAACAGAAGATTTGAAAAACGTTGCCTATTTTGATGAGTCTGGATTTGAGGTGCTACTTTCAGACGATGGGTAAGAATTTGATGTAAACAACATGAAAGCATGGACCCATCCTGCCTAATATCAGCGGTTCAGGCTTCAAACAGCCTTGGCATCTTGGATGCGCAGCTGACAAATCTGCAGCAATGCATGATGCTATCATGTCAATATGGACCAGAATCTCTGAGGAATGTTGTATGCCACAAAGAATTAAGGCAGTTCTGAAGGCAATAGCGGTTCAAACCAGTGCTAACAAGGTGTACCTGATAAAGTGTCCAGTGAGTATTTGATTGTATAAAGGCTACATACAAATAAAAGGTGAACATTCATTTATCTGTACCGTTTTTATTTCTAAAATGTTATTTTATAGACATTATTTTGTAAGTTTGTAGCAACAGACTTTCATGGTAGGTGTTCTTTGAAGGTTTTTGGAGGCTTTTAGATTGTTCATATTGATATCGGAATTTCATAGTATTGACTAAATAACAGATATCATCTGTATATATAAGTCATCATTGTTATAAAATAAAAGCCTTCACAGTGTTGTATATTTGTGACTTCATGACATTTCATAAAATTGTGAAACAGCAGCTGCAAAATCTTTAGATTTTAGCCATCCTTTTATGTTAACTTTATTTGATAAACCCAAGATGACTCCTATGTTGCAACAAGGTAAAGAATGGAATTGAGGAAGATTAAATATTTAACTCTATTCACAAGAAATAAGTAACCTTTACAACAGCTGTTCAAGATGAAGTTATAGAAGGCATGGAACTTGTCCCCCCACATGCTGCTACCACATGGAATGGTTATTTGACAGGGCGGAAGACGAGGCTGAAGACATGGATGAAAACAGGGCTGAAGACCTTGCGGAAGATGGGGCTGAAGACGGGTATGAAAACATGGCTGAAGACAGGTAGCTGGCTAGGTCTTGTTGAGTCTGCATATAAGCACAGAACAAAATGTATAGTTAAACCTCAATAACAAGAAATCCTTTTTCTATGTCATTATTAGATACTAATGCATATTAGATTAGTTATTAAAGGTATAATCAACATATGTGCATCACACTGAGATAGCTAACATGCAGCTTTAGCATTCCTGTCCATTGGTTTGTGGCAATGGTTTAACATTGGGCCTGTGTAATAAGCAAGTTAACTTGTCTTTTTAGCAAGCAAGCAAGTTAATATGCTTTTGAAGTGCTCCCACTGTCATAAAAGCAGCATAGCTTTGACATGAGTGAAATCTAATGTTTTGCAAGATGCATTATATGAATTTTTTTTTTAAGTTACTTTTTCAGGTTTTTTTTCCCTTTATTAGACAGACGAAGATGTGTGAAAGGGGGAGAGGCATGCAGCAAAGGGGCCACAGGCCGGATTCGAACCTGGGCCCGCTGCGTCGAGGAGCAAGCCTTTGTTCTATGCCTGTATATGGTCACCCGCTCTAACCACTGAGCTATCTGGGTGCCACATTATGTGAATTTTAACATAAAATATAAACCAAGAAAATTATGCTTTGCAGAACTTACAAACCTTAAAGTGTATGTCGCTTTTGTTTAGCTAATGCTAATGTTTAACTTGGCTTGACTTTGAAGGAGTTCATTTTGCAACTTTTATTATTATTACTGTATGCCGTTCTGTAAATCTTTAGCCACCGTTTCTTTAAAGAACGGAATATGTTGGTTCGTGAATATAAATCATTTGGTTAACTGTTGTGGTTTTGGGTTTTGGTTTTGGTTTATTTTTCCCCTTTCCTTGTGTCTTTGTCCCAGTTTTCTCCCCGGTAAGTGTGTGTTGTACTTCTTTTATTTTGATAGTTTAGTTTCCTGTCTAGTCTTGTCTAGCTTTACGTTTGTCTGTCTGATTGTCCTGCCCCGCCCATAATGTTATTCACCTGATGTCTCACCTGTTTCCCGTTACCTCATTACCTCTTGTATTTAACTCCAGTGTTTCCTTTGTCTCTTGTCGGATCATTCCAGTTTGTTCTGTTTATCTGTACAGCAGTTTGTCTCGTTGGCGTTCCCTGTCCTTGTGTTCCCGCCGGTGTTCCTGTCCTCCCCCGTGAGTGGATTCCCTTTTGCCTGGATCTCCACCTCCCCCGTGCCTGGTTTGCATGTTTTGTTAGGACTTTTTCTTTTTGCTCCCTTGATTTATTGGACTGTCGATAAATAAACCCTTGTGAACATGGTGACTTGCTACTTTGCATGTGGGTCCTCCTTCCGCACCCTGTGACAGTAAACACTTACATGAAATGTGTTCATTGCTGCTCCAATCCTTCAATGGCGGCCCACTCCTCCTTCACGTTGCAGTGCTGCTCCAATCCTTCAATGAAGCCCCACTCCTCCTTCACGTTGCAAAGAAATGTCCTCATTTTGAACGATACTCTTCCTACAGCAAAATTTCTTACTTGATTGCGCCTGTTTTACCATCGTAAAATCTCTGTTGCACAGCTCTGAATCTATTTTTGTTTGTTCATTTGGTACAGTCAAATGTAACGTTAACGTCACAACAAGCCGTGCAAGACCACATAACCGACTACCTTCTTGTGAACTACAAATGCATCGTGCAATCGGACACACACGCGCATCCACACATTACTGTCCCCAACTGGACAGGAGTGTGGGACGTGTTCAACCACTGTCATGAGAATGCCATGGGTGAGCTTTACTCCATTTCAAATACCTGCCTGTTTGCTGTAACCCGTACCCTTAAGCCACTGTGACGACTTCTAGATGCCATTCAATAAAGCACTTCATACAAATTTCTCTTTTCAAGCAAATCAAAATAACCCGTTAGATATATTGTGTGTGTAAACTGACATGTATCATAAAAGCACTGCAGTAAATATTGACTTTTTTTTTAACCCGTATTTCACCAGGTCATAACAAAATATTTCTGACTACTGTGTTTTAGAATACTCCAACTAACTGTGCACAAACTCAAAGATATATGCCTTAGTTTGAGAAACCTGGTTTCTCCAGAGACGTGACCTCTGACATATATAACAAGTGTAAATCACTTGGGATAAATTAGTAATATTTAAAATACATTTATGTATAATTTTGCACTTTTGAAGTGTGTTTTGCATCTGGCATTTCCTCTGAACTGTGACTTGACCTATGCTTATTTTCACAAAGCTACTGTAGCTCTGATTAAATAGTGATACTTTTATCTGATGTAAACAAATCTACAGATCTTCATTTTCCAGATTACTCTATACATATGCATCTCCTGCTTTCCTACATTTTATTCAATTAAACTTTTTTTATAGCATCAATTCATAACAAGAGTTATCTCAAGACACTTTACAGATAGAGTAGGTCTAGAACACACTTCATAATTTACAAGGACCCAACAGTTCTGTTAGTTCCCTCCAGAGCAAGCAACAGTGGTGAGGAAAACCTCCCTTTAGGAAGAAACCTTGGACAGACCCAGGCTCTTGGTAGGCGGTGTCTGACGGCCGGTTGGTGTTTAAATGAAGAGTGGCAATAACAGTCACAAAAAATAGTTTGTAATAGTTCTTTATAGTAGTTCATGGCATAGCAGGGTACTGTGCGACATTACAAGGCACAACAGGACGGATCAGGATGTAGCAGGACTATGACAAGAAGCAGGTGGGCCGGCTTAGGAAGATGCTGAGACTCCTCACTCCCTAACTCACTCCCTTACTCCCTAAAAATAAGCTTTATCAAAAAGGAGAGTTTTAAGTTTACTTCTGCCTCCTGAACTTAGATCGGAAGCTAGTTCCACAGTAGAGGAGCCTGGTAGCTGAAGGCTCTGGCTCCCATTCTACTTTTAGAGACTCTAGGAACCACAAGTAACCCTGCATTCTGGGAGCGCAGTGCTCTAGTGGGACAATAAGGCACTAAAAGCTCTTCAAGATAAGATGGTGCTTGACCATTTGGTGCCTTGTGGCTCAGGAGAAGGATTTTAAATTCAAAAATGGATTTTACAGGAAGCCAAAGCAGAGAAGCTAATACAGGAGAAATATGATCTATTTTCTTAGTTCTTGTCAGAACACGCGCTGCTGTGTTCTGGATCAGCGGGAGGGTCTTAAAGGAGTTATTTCAGCATCCTGATAATAAATAATTACAGTAGTCCAGCCTGGAAGTAACAAATGCATGGACTAGTTTTTCGTTTTGAGACAGGATGTTCCTAATTTTGGTAATCTTATGAAGATGAAAAAAGGCTGTTCTTGTGGTCTGGTTTAACACTAGAAGTGCCGGGATTCAATAACTACTAGAACTGCCGTGAGCGGTCATTTTGACCGCCAGATTCCAAATACTATAATCTGTCATGATAAATACCTAATTGCAATATTAATGCAGGTATTGTGTTAGGATACCTTTAGAAAAACGAAATAACACCAAAATGTACAATTTAACGAGTTTAATTATTCATATTGGCATAGTAAAACTTAATTATTTCATTCACATCTGAAAAATATGGTATGTAAATGAATTCAACATAACTTAAAACATGCAAATAACACCTAAAAGTATCTTCTTTGAACATTTATAACCTAACCTAACCTAACCTGTCACTGCCTCCGTGTTGGTGTCTGCTGTCGCGCGCAGCGATGCTCGGACCGTGCTCCGCTCCCTTTTCTCTTCGCTAAACTCGTGTCTCAGCTCCTCTGCTAGTTGCTGCCTGAACTTCCTCCGGACAATGTCACTGCTGGTGCACTCCTTGGAGAGGATGTGTGCAATTGCAGCCAGTTTGAGGATGTATAAAGTGGTATAAACACGTAGTCAGCCACCGGCCATCTAGCTCTGTGTACCGCTCCTTCCACAGAGCGAGCGCCCGGCGGCTCTTCAGAACGGAGTCCATCCACGCCGTGTTCACGGTGGTAGCTGCGTTAGCGACTCTGGCTTTACCTTCGGCCCATCGGTAATGCCCACACTAGGTACTCAAGACCGCTTATGACGTTTCTTTGGCAGAGACGCTGATAGTAACTAAGCAACCAATATGCATCTTCAACCGCGCGAAAGATTAAAAACAATACCGCGAAAATCCGAGCGGTCAATATGACCGTGTATGGCCAAAATAGGTAAAAGTGATTTTATTTTCTTTGCCTTGTGTGTAATGTATATAAAAACTTTTTTAAATTAAAATATAGAGCCTTTTAGGAAAAGTCAGGAACCAGCAGGATTGTATTTTTTTATCCGACAAAGTTATTACATATGTAAATTTCAAAACGGTCAAAATGACCGTCATGGCAGTTCTAGTGTTAAGTGTGCGTTAAAGGATAAATCCTGATAAAAAATTAACTCCTAGATTTTTGACAGTAGTGCTGGAGGCCAGGGCAATGCCATCCAAAGTAGCTGTAGGCCTAGATAATGATGTTTGGAGGTGTTTAGGGCCCAGCAAAATAACTTCAGTTTTTTCTGAGTTTAACATCAGAAAATTGTAGGTCATCCACGATTTTATATAATTTATGCATGCTTGAAGTCTAGCTAACTGACTTGTTTCGTCGGGCTTGATTGATAGATATAATTGGGTGTCATCTGCACAAAAATGAAAGTTAATTGAGTGTTTCCTGACAAGATTGTCTAGAGGAAGCATAGATAAGGAGAATAGAAATGGTCCAAGCTCTGAGCCTTGTGGAACGGCATGGCTAACTTTAGCGTACTTGGAGGAATTATCGTCAACATTAAAAAATTGAGATTGTTTGTGTCAGATCGTTTTGCCAGTCTGCATAACATGTTAAGTCGTCTTGTTCGTCTGCCTTGCAGTTTCCCTGGAGGGTTTCCTGTTCCCTTTGACCTTTTTTTCCCGTTGAGTAATCCCCTGTAATTTTTCTCCTGCTTTTTGCCTGGCTGGGACCTGTTTTTGTTCTGTTGGATTTCCTGTATTTTGGATTCCTCTGTATTTGGACTTTGCCTGCTCCCTGTGTTTCTTCTCTTGGACGGCAAAATAAAGGTTTTGTTGAAGTTCCCTCCTGCCTGCTCCGGCTCTGCTTTTGGGTCCTTCTTCCTTAAACCGTGACAGAACGATCTGACCAGATCATGGACCCAGCAGAATAAGTCTTCGGGCCACTCCTCCACCCACTGGACCTTTTGGCGACCTCATGGCCACCGCATTCCGCCACCTGCATGAGGAAGATCCCATGGAGACCTGGCACCTCATGTTGGTGCGGAGGGAGGAGGTGGACGCGGAGCTTGGTCCCCTCCCAGAGTCGGCGGAACAGGCGTCCAGCACCCCCCAGGCGGCGTTCAGCACCCCCCAGCCGACGAGACCCACTGACCGACCGACCAGCCCCCACAACTTTGACCAGACCCGTTGTTGGCCCTCAGTTGGTGGTCTGCGCCCCCGACCCCCTACCGACGACAGGGCCACTGTCTTCCTTGAGCATTGGCTCCCTGGGTCCCTCTGGTCTCAGTTCCGGTCCCAGGCCCTCGGAAATTCCAGACACCCCGTGTTTTTGGCTCCGGCAGTCTTAGTCTTCATTGGTCTGTTCCTGTCTCTGTGTGTGTTCCCGTGTCCTTATCTGTTCCTGTCCCTGTCTCTGTGCCTGTTTGTGTCCGTGGCTCTGTGCTTGTCCCTTTGCCCTTGTCGGTGCTGATCTCAGTCCCTGTTCCTGTCCCTGTCTTCTTCCCCATCCGAATTGGTCTCTAAATCCGATCCATCTGTAGTTATGTCGTCTCCGTCCGTCTGATCGGTCCCTGCCGAGCCGGCCCTGTCCCTCCTCGAGCTTCCTTTTGCGCCCTCTAGTGGGCTTCCCCGTGAACCCTCAAATGGGCTCTGTTTTGCGCCCCCCCGTGGCCTTTCTTGTGCGCCCCCCCCCGTGACCTTTGTCGTGCTCCCCATGTGCCCACTCATGGGCTTCCTCGTGCGCCCTCCCGTGGGCTTCGTCGTGCGCCCCTCCACGGGCTCCCTCATGTACCCCTCCGTGGGCCTCCCGTCGCGCCTCATAATGCCCTTCCCTGTGTTTCTGTCTGTTCCGCTCTGTGTGTCTCCCTCGTCTTGTCCCCTGCTTGGTCGTCCTGTCCCTCTCCCTGGTCTCGTCTTCTCTCTCGTTTCGTCTTCTTCCTAGTCGCCTTGTCTCTTTACTCGTCTCTCTGCCACTAACTCTCTGTCTCTCTCCCTTTCTCTGTCTGCCTGGCTCCCTGTGTCCCTCCTCGGGGCGGCTGTGGCTCAGTGGTAGAGCGGTTGCCTGCCAATCTTTGTCTCGTTGGTGGTTTGATCCCTAGCCCTGCAGTCCCATGTCGAAGTGTCCTTGGGCAAGAAACTGAACCCAGAGTTGCCCCCGGTGCTGCGCATCGGAGTGTGAATGTGTGTGAGTGTGTATCTGATGAGCAGGTGGCACCTTGTACGGCAGCCTCGGCCACAGTGTATGAATGTGTGTGAATGGTGAATGTATCCTGTATTATGTAAAAGCGCTTTGAGTAGTTGTTAAGACTAGAAAACCGCTATATAAATGCAGCACATTTACATTCGTCTGTCCCTGTGTCTGGGTCTCACTCGTTTGCCTCTTCATCTTGTCTCCGTCCTTCTCATCCCGTCTCTCTGTGTGTCTCCCTTGCTCTGTCCCTTTCGCTCCCTTTTCTTGTTTGTGTGGGTATCTTGCTTTGTGTGCGTCTGTGTTTCCCACATTCTGTCTCTCTCTTTTCCTGTGTCTGTCTTGCTCTTTGTCTCTATCCCTTTCTCTCCCTTTTTCAGTTGGTTGTTGTAGTTCTCTATCCCTCTCTGTGTTCGTCTCATCTCTTCAATCGCGTTTCGTCTCATTTCTTGTGGTCTCATCCCCGTCCTTCTTTCCTTGTCTCCCTTACTGCCTCTTGCTCTCTGTGTCTTTGTCTCTCTCACTCCCATCTGTCTCATTCAAAGTGTTTGTCTGGCTCTCTGTATCTCGTCATCTCTCCACTGTTGTGGTTTGGGTTTTTTGTTTGGGTTTATTTTTCCCTTTCCATGGCCTCCTTGTGTTTTTGTCCCAGTTCTCTCCGTGGTCTTGTGTCGCTGGTCCTGTCTTGTGTTCCCCCGTGTCTGTATGTTCAACTTCCCATTTTATTTTGATAGTATGGTTTCCTGTCTTGTTTAGTCTTGTCCAGCTTTGCTTTGTGTCTGTCTGATTTTCTAGCCCCACCCTAATGTGATTCACCTGACATCTCACCTGTTCCCCGTTACCTCATTACCTCATGTATTTAACCCCTTTGTTCTTTTTGTCTTGTGTCAGATTGTTTTGCCAGTCTGCATGACATGTTGCAGTTTTCCTGGAGTGTTTCCTGGTCCCTTTGACCTTTTTTCCCCCACCAGTGAGTAATCCCCTGTAATTTTTCTCCTGCTTTTTGCCTGGTTGAGACCTGTTTTTGTTCAGTTGGTTTTTCTGTATTTTGGATTCCTCTGTTTTTGGACTTTGCCTGCTCCCTGTGTTTCTTCTCTTGGACTGCAAAATACAGGTTTTGTTGAAGTTCCCTCCTGCCTGCTCCGGCTCTGCTTTTGGGTCCTCTTTCCTTAAATCGTGACAGAATGGTGTCGAATGCAGCACTATAATCAAGTAAAACAAGGACAGAGACGAGTCCTTTGTCTGCAGCAGTTAGAAGGTCATTAGTAATTTTCACCAGTGCTGTCTCTGTGCGTGATGCTTTCTAAATCCTTACTGAAAGTCCTCCAATAAATTGTGTAGAAAATCACATAACTGATTAGCAACTAACTTCTCAAGGATCTTGGGGAGAAAGGGAAGGTTAGATATAGGTCTATAGTTTGCATAGAGTAGGTAAATACCATAATTACTTTTATTAAAAAAACATAATCAACCCTTGAAAGGTAGTTGTGATGATACAATAGGACTTCACATGAAGGCAGCCCTGCTAGCATGTTGTTTGCGCATTATGTGGCCATGGATGCATCAGTAGAGCACTGTCGTGGTGTTAAAAATATGTCATTAGTAAAGACAACTGTTAAACTACATTCACACTGCAGGCTTTGATTATTGCCCAGATCAGATGTTGATTGACTGTCAAGACTGAGGTCACATGTAAAAAAAGCCTAGTTATCTCTCATTATGATTACATAAGCAGCCCAAATTCAAACTAGAAAACATTCAATTTATTGTGACTTATTGTTATAAAATCTGGTCTGAGTCACAAAATAAAGTATCCTGATCCATGAAATAACTGGTCTTTAAAAAAGATCTATCTGCCTCTACGGGACTGTAACAAAGCGGTGGGTATACTTATGCCCACTGTATTTTAGTGAAGAACATTTATTTTTATACAACACAATATACATTATCAAAGAAAAAAGGTATCCATAAAGGTTGGATTTTCCTAATTTTTTAAATTAGGCGTTAAGATCAATTTCCAAAAGATGTCTTTTTATTCCTCTTTTTAACCAACTTTAGCCTTATGCAATCTACTGTAGATTGAACATTACAGTAGCATTAGGTAGCCAACATTATGAGTGAAGTCACTAGTATGATGTAATGTTAGGTTAACACAGTGTTAACTGGTTTATCTATTTAGCTATTGTACTTAAAACAAAACTTAAAAAAAAACTTAAAATTACCTATGCTGATGTCAAAGTAATCTGAAGATGTGAGTGAGAATTTATTGAATACATTACTGGACTTTATGGTCTTTCAGCACAGTTTGTCAGAAAACTCCAGATCCCCTGTCTTTTGTATATTTAAGACAGGACGTTCTCCTTTGGCAGCAAAGTACTTCATGCTTTCTATGGACCAGACCGTTGGGAAAGGCCACATCAATGCCTTCACTGATGCTCTTGTGTTGATGTTTGCCACGTACTACCGCCTGAACATCTCTAACCCAGCAGCCCATGGAGCAACATTGGAGTTCTTGCAGTGGTAAGAAAGCAGAAGTCCATTTTAAATATCAAAACAGATATAGACTGGCCAGAAATGTAGTTACTATAGTTACTTATCAAATGCAATTTAACAAAAGAGCCTTGCACAGTACAGGATTTCAACCTTTGTCCTTTTCACTACATTTTCTCAACAACAGTGTGTATTAATATACTTTTAAAAAAAAGGTTCTTTGTGTCTAAAGGGAAAAAAATAACTAACCTTATCAACAGAATAAAAGAGACTAAGAGTTCCGATGCCATGTCAAAGACATCTAGATGTACTGTGTGTATATTGCAGAGATATTTACTGAATTTAGCATTCTAACAAGCTAACCCCGGCCCATCCTGTGTGGTTATTCTACTTTTTATCTCTTCAGCTGAGATGTGTGTGTGTGTGATGCAACTGTGTGTGGCCCTCAACAGCACAGTGAGCTGCTCATGTCCTCATGTTTAGATATAAGGGCGTCCACATTTTATTACTGAAATTGTTTGATGTATTTCACTTGATAGATACGATTTCAGGATGAACCCAGACAAGGGAACGAAAGTGGAGAAGAATGCTACCAGAAATGAGCTGGTGGTCAGTTCACAGGTTCTTTCCCGATAACAAAACTTGCGGACTATGCATACAGGTAGTAAAAGGAAACTTTTCAGAAGGAAGACCACTGCAATCCAATGTCCCTCTTTCTTTACCATCCACGGTTCATGTTGGTCTTATATCTCTCTTATTCTTGAGAGTTCTTTAGTGAATTTCCAGAATTCCTGGGTACAATGACTCATTCATTTATTTTTTGCTTACTGATGTAGCTTAAATCCGTTTACCGTACAAATTTTAGTCCTCAACCCCTGAAAATGTTCACAAAAAAATAAATAAATAAATAAATCGAAATCAAACCCAAAGGCCTATTATTACATACGTTATCTGACATTTGGCGTTTCTGCTTCACATTTTCAGCAGGGTAGCGGAGCTACTGTGGGTCGACTCCCAATGGTTCTCATGGACTTTATAAATAATGTGAAAAAATTAACGTGATTTAATGTACCTAAACATTGCCCCATTTCTTGTTTGATTTTTGATAGTTTTCAGTGGTCATGAGGACCAATGTGAGAGAAATTTGGTAATCATTGATCATTGTTTAAACCACGTTACCTTTCTTTGCCATTAGGTGCCGATGAAGAAGAAAAAGTTAATGTGAGATAACGTCTATAATAGTTGGATTTTGGTTTGTTTTGACAGGCTTAAGTGTTCATGACAAGATCTGGCCATGAGAAATATGGTGATCAGTGGTCATTGTTTAGGTACATAAAATCACGTTAACAATGCTAACCTATGGAGAGTCAGACCTGACCTTTGACCCTTCATCATTGTAAACCTTTTATGTAATAGTTTTCACACATCATTACATTAATGTGTGTATATATACAAAAATTCAATCAATCTGCTCCTAAAGACCTGGCTCACACTAAACACTCCAATTCTGGCCCACCCCTGGTTTAGTAGATATTTATTCTCGAAAAAAGGGGTTGAAAGCAAAAACAAAGTCCCAAAATCCCCAAACTAGGCTCACAAAGACTGGGAAACAAAAATCCAAAGGGAAGAGTCCAAACACTAAGCAAACCAACAAACAGACACTGAACAGACACAATTAACTGAAAGGGAACAAGGATAACACAGTGGTTAAATACAAAAGGTAACGAGGAACAGGTGATACATCAGGTGACTCCTATTAGGGCGGGGCCGGACAATCAGACAGACTGGAAGTGAAACTAGAGACAAGACGAGACAGGGACAAACCTTCAAAATAAAAAAGGAAACGGAACATACAGACACTCGAGGGGAAATACAAGACGGATTATAACACAAGACCGGGGCGGACACTAGGTCACAAACGCGAGAAGACAAGAAAGGACCAAAAAACAAAGTAAGAGAAGAAGAAACCAAAGCAAACACCCAGACCATAACACAACCATTAAATACAAGTCAACATTTCATGTTTAATATAGTCTCTGCCACAACTCCCAGCCACAATCTGCAAAGCATAAGCTTAAAAATGCACAAAAGGGACCAGAGAGGTAGACAGATGGACGTGGACAGCGACAGATTGCCAAAAGCCTGAGGAAAGAGAAATAGAAAGAACAGGGAAGCAAAAGAAAAAAGAGATCAATGCTTTATCAGTGTTCCCAGACCCGAAAATCCCTTTTGGCTCGACATCAAGATAATTGCAACTGCTGCTGTTCTTTTCTGAGGCGCTGTAACAATTGATTTTACACTTCAATTAATTAATCTATTTCCTTGTTGTAATAGCAGACTCATTCCCACACAGAGTCTATGTATGTCTTCACACAGAGAGGTTTTACTTTTGAGAAGGAGTAAAGAAGAAGAGAGGAAGGAAAGAGGAAAATGTTTTGAGGAACTGTTATTTTCACAGCACTGTCTGAGATTAATTTACTAGACTGTAAAAAAAATTAAATATTCAAACATTTGGGGCGCCAAAAAATTACCGTAAAAAAGCGGTAAAACTAATCTTGTAAAAATACAGTAATTTTCATAATGAAATAACAGGTTATATCTTTAATTCTACAGTACATCATATGTAATTATTAGGCTTTTTAATTTTTAATAAGGACATTCACCACTTAAAAAACAGTTAAATTACCTACAAATACAGTCAAATGCTGCCATAGTACAAATAATCTTAAAATTGTGGAGAATTTCCACTATTATTTGTGTTGTTAAATATAATTTGATGTAAGAATCTTGGATATTTTATACATATTTAATGTAATAAAGTGATACATCAACCACAAAACATTTGATTTTACTTTTAAAAAATGGCAAAATGGATAATAATTTGATATTTACAACAATCTAACCCTAATTTTAGAACATATCGTTTATTGTAAGTTTTTACATGGAAATGTACAGATAAATCCTGTGTTTTTAATTGATTTTTATTGTGAAAAAGCATACTCTGCCATAAATACAGTGAATTTACCTTTAAAAAACCTACGAAAACTGTTATATAAACAAATGTGTATAAGTATAATTACAGCAACCTACCATTAATTTTGGAATATTTTAAGTACAATATGAGTGTTTATGTGTAATTTTACATAAAGATCATGTATATTTAATTAATCTTCAATGTTAAGTAAGCATAATATGCCCTAAAAACAATGGATTTGCCTTTAAAAAGAGAAGTGTTATTAAACAAGTATGAGTGGAATCCACCAAATGTTTTCATATGCAATTCTATTTCAAATAATGTATATTTAATGTGTGTTTAACATTAAAAAGGTATTGTCGGGCACCCAGATAGCTCAGTGGGTAGAGCGGGTGCCCATATATGCCGGCGCGGGTTCGAATCCAGCCTGCGGTCCTTTGCTGCATGTCACTCCCCCTCTCTCTCCCCTTTCACATCTTCAGCTGTCCTGTCCATTAAAGCCCTAAAATGTCCAAAAAATAATCTTAAAAAAAAAAAGGTATTGTCAGCCATAATTACAATAGATTTACCTTTGTTTTAAATGTCCAAATACTGTCAAAGAAATATTGATTATAGCAACAACCTGCTGATAACATTGTCAAAAATCATAGCACTGCTATAATACTGATAACTAAATGTGTATATATAAACATTCAACCTGCAAATGTAATGGATAAACCTCATTTATAGGAAATTATACCTAATGTTTGAGTTAGAAAAGCAGAAATTAGGAATTATTTAGACTAAAATTAAAGGAGTGGATGTTGATGGATAATCACACACTGTCAACTTTTCCTCAATACTATTTCAAAAACACTTCAATTTGTTTTTCAAATGCTATACAATTGAATAAGACACCACGAAATTAATGAAAGTAGAGATTTGTACTTGCCAAAGAGCGTTATGTGGAATTAATCATGTTATTTTGGGTAGTTAAAAAGATTATTTATGTAGGAAAATGGGTCAACTTAACCCGAGGACAACATGAGGGTTTTACCTTACTGTCTTTATGTATAGTATTGTAATGTATAGTGTATTTATTGTATTGTATTTATGCTCTAGTCTCTTTGGGTATTAAGGCGGGTATGAGCGGTGTAATTTCCATTTTTATGGATGAACTAAACTTGACTTGACTTGATCTCGCTGACCCAGCTTGGATCGGGAGTGAAACTCTGGGTCCCGTATATTGAAAAGTGTCTTTTTGTTGTATGTAGATAACATAGCTCTGTTTAGATTAGTAGATTTAGTTTTTAGATTTAAAAAATAAAATACCGAAAAAAACAGATGGAGCAGGTACTATGGCTGTCGCACTTTCTGGCGCCTTATGTCGTTTAATGCTAACAAATATACTTAAAACCAGATTTGTGATGTATGTATATGTCTTTTCGTCTCCTCCCATGACTTTTTCCCTTCCTCCATTGTCTTCACTACTCTATTCTGTCCTCCCCTAACAATGCTATTCATGCTTTTCATTGTTGGACTTACTGTGTTCTTAATTTTAATAGTTTGGCGTTGTGTTCAATCACTTTCTTTTTACTGTTTGCATTCCTTATTCACAGGAGAAAAAAGGAAGGAGCACTCTTGCCAATTTCCTTCCTGGCCAAGCAAAACAAGATATCAACAATACACACAGGGAGGGGATGGTCTTCTAACTTTGTTCCTAACCTAAACAACTAGAATCCCTTCTGACCTAACGTATCAAAAAAAGAACAAGAGCAAAAAAATCGCATATACCTGTCATGGTTTTGCTCTTTCCAACTCGTACTGATTTGTTTCTCCGTTCATGTGATAAACGAGTGGTTTTTATCGGTGTAGTTTGGCTGGGGACACAGAAGGGGTTGTTTGAAAGCACGGGAATAAGTGGACCGCAAACACGGCTCTGTGTAAATGAAAGTAAAGAGGAGCGTCCTCCAATCCGATCCTTGAATATTTTACTCTGAGTAAGGCTGCACAAACACATGTAGCAGCAGGCGGCTTGTACATTTAACCCTGGCATGAAAGGATTCTTATTAAGAACTTTACTTTACTTCCTCTGCCAGCGCTGTAATACTTGAGTCTGGACTAAAGACGTTTTGCTATGGTCTCGGACTTGTTCATTTGGACTCACTAAATATTCTAGTCCAGCACTTTGCGCTAACCGTTTGCAAGTGAGGGGACCATGGAGCAGGAGATTGGTCAGAGAATTGAAGCAGCAGGTGCGGTATTACATTCAGTTTATTGCACCGCTGTGACGAAAAGGGAGCTGAGCCGGAAGGCAAAGCTCTGGATCTACCGGTCAGTGTTTGTTCCTACCCTCACCTGTGGTCATGAAGGCTCGGTCATGACCGAAAGAACAAGATCCAGGGTACAAGCGGGCAAAATGGTTTTCCTCAGGAGGGGGGCTGGCGTCTCCCTTAGAGATAGTGGGAGAAGCTCAGTCATTCGAGAGGAGCTCGTAGTGGAGCCGCTGCTCCTTCGCGTCGAAAGGAGCCAGTTGAGGTGGTTCGGGCATCTGTTAAGGATGCTTCCTTAGCGCCTCCCTAGGGAGGTGTTCCAGGCACGTCCAGCTGGGAGGAGGCCTCGGGGAAGACCCAGAGCTAGGTGGAGAGATTTTATCTCCAACCTGGCCTGGGAACCCCTCGGGATCCCCCAGTTGGAGCTGGTTGATGTGGCCCGGGAAAGGGAAGTTTGGGCTTCCCTACTGGAGCTGCTGCTCCCGCGACCCGTTACCGGATAAGCGGATGAAGATGGATGGATGAAGGATTTAAAATCCATCTAGAACGGGCATTGACATTGGTTGCCTGGTATACACGTGGTTGCATCATCTACCTCAATCTTCAAGACAAGTAAGAAGATCAAGAACGGGAACATATCAATGTGTTGCTTGTCATTAGTTACATTTTCCATTGGCAGCCCAGAATGTTCTTGTTACACCAGAATAAAAAAAGAAATCTAAAATATGAAGTTTCATTTCAGCTTTATGCAAAATAACTCAACGTAAAGTTAAGAATCTAGTCTCTTTTGATCCTAGTGTTGTTACTCTGCACTTGCTTTTTGATCGTTCCAAATAATTATGCCAAAGGATTATCTTATTTTATCTATCTTAATTATCTTAATAAAATCCTAAGTAAGGTTACAATGTACTGTAGATACTCATCCTATATTTTTTTTCACCTCATAGCAAATTTATGTATTCATTTGTATGTACAGTAAACACCGTTTTAAAGTTTTTTTTGGCCCCATGGACCTTTTTGCTTAAAATATACCACTTGTTTTTAACTTGGGGTGTTGGCGCAGTGGGTATGACACATGCCTTTGGTGTGGAAGATCTGGGTCCAGTGACGGACTGGTAATCTGGAATTTGGCCAGTATTTATGGCATATATAATGTATTTTTAACTTGAGTTTGGCTGCTTTGAGGAACAAAGCTGGTGGTCAAACATTGTATTTGTCCTTGGGGTTTACAGAAAAGGTTTAATGCTGCTAAACTGAGAATGTGCTAGTAATTAAAAACACTCAAACAGGTGTAGAATCATGATAAACAATACAAAAAAGCCCGTCCACATCACTTCATGTACAATTACATGTTATTATATGTATAGTTTTTGCATGAGATGACATAAAGGGAAGGGGTGTGGGACAATACAATTCCCTACTACATACAAACTACGATAACCATGGTTCATTGCATCAAGAGATATTTCTAACAGAAGACTAACCTGTATTTTATTTAAAGCAAGGCTAATGTTGATGTGAGTGTAATACCCAGTTGCAATAATAGTGTTGTGACATGTTGGATAACAAAGGATTCCTGCAGATGTCAACAAGTTAAATTTTAAGACTCGGAACACCGACACAGGTGTATTCAGTTAATTTCAATGATTAGATCTCTTCCAGGACTGTGTGGGTGTGCATAGATTGATTGACTGAGCCTTCTGCTCTTGCTCTGTTGCACCTGATAGGGCAGGCCAAATGTCAGCCTTATCATTCTTATTGTCATACAGTATGACATTAAGTGAACTAACAAATTCCTATCAAAGCTTCCGACTAGTCTTGCTTTGCCAGACCCTCCTCCAAAGCGTACTGAAGGAGGATTTAGCTACTCCACATAGCATTCGGGGATGAGAGGGAAACGTGCTCTCGTTTAATGGCATTTCTTTAAATTTACCTGAGCAATCAGAATAACTGAAATCACTTTTGTGGGTGTTCAGAGGCTTTACTCAAGAAAGAATAAAGGTTAAAGGCACTCTTGTGTCTCAGGCTTTTTAAAGGTCCCACAACATGCTGCTTGTTGGATGCTTTTATATAGACCTTAGTGGTCACCATAATACTGTATCTGAAGTCTCTTTTATGTAGACCTTAGTGGTCTCCTAATACTGTATCTGAAGTCTCTTTTATATAGACCTTAGTGGTCCCCTACTACTGTATCTGAAGTTTCTCATGGATGATCCAAAACCTCCCAGCGGGCAAAGCAGAAAAAGGGAAGGTAACCTTGCCCCTTATGAGGTGATAAGGGCCATAAGGGGGGATTCAATAGGGACACAAATCTATTCACCTATCACCATTCCTAACTCATGTTAATGTTTAAAAACCTCAAGGTGAATTAGCATGTCATGGGTCCTTTAACCTTTTGGTACAAAAGTGCCCCGGACTTCTTCTTTTTTAAACCTTTGTGTTCCCTACAAAGAACACCTTTATTATTCGTTCAAACTTCGTCAGGCACTCCGTACCTTTTCTCTTCTTAAATTTAGTGTTTAAGACCTTTTTAAATCCATATAGTTTTTTTGCGGTGACACTGGCAGAAATGTGGAATGTTTGCCGCCATGCATTTTAATGGTGTTTACATGCCGGATAACTCACTTTAGAAGGGTTAAAAATCAGCATCTTTACCTTTTTAGTATTTAGCCCAGCACGGTGCCATTGCAAACATAAACAACACCAGCTTAGCTGGGTCATCCTCCCCAACTCCACCCTCTCGTCCAAAGGTTCATTTGGTAGTCTGGCTTCGAAAAACCATGATGGCAACAGCCAAGTTACCAGCTAGCACTAGCTATCTAGTTTGGTTGGCAGAATGCTAAAAGTGGAGTTGTTTCATCTTGCTTTCCCTCTATCCTCCCTCTGCCAGCTTAACCCCCCCCCCCCTTTTTTCTTCCAGTCTCTCACCATAATCCAGCCTGTTGTATGCAGCCGCTGACTCTCTTACTTATGAAAAATTCTGTCTTTTACATCCCCTCAAAGGCTATGGGATGATGGAACAATGTGGCTCTGCCAAGTTCTCAGCCAAGTTCTAACCTCCCAATGTCAAACTTTGGAGCAGTTCTGCTTTAAAGCTAAGAGAGGCAGGGGACATATTAGATTCTAAATGCTTAGATATAGAAACTCCAAGAGATTATGTGAACTTCATTTGTAGTTCCTGTGCTTAATTTAAATTCTGGGCTTGTACAGAGGAAGCAAGCATTAATGCAAGTACAGGATTAATACATTTTCTCTACTTCTTCCTCACCCCACAAGTTATCTTTTTTTCTTCGTTTTTTGTTTTTGAGGAAAAAATGATGAAAAATGTTTAAATCTAAATATTTGTTCTGTGATGGTGGAACATATTGCCCCTCCGAGGTTGTGTTTTGTTGACCTGTGTTTCCAATGGTATATTGCAAGCTTGGTATGTGTCCCAGGAAGTTAAATGTTTTCAGTTTTTGCAAGCAGGAAAGTGGTAAAAATTGGTAACATCTGTAAGACATAATAGGCTTTTTTTAGACTAGAGACACTTTTTCATAGTTCTAATAACATAGTTCTAAGAACCCTGCTCTTTACTGTATCTGCACCATAGAAATAATACAGAAATGCCAGCGCAATTAAAGGAGAATTCCGGTTAATTTCAATACGTAGCTCTGTTTGTTGTAAATGTGGAGGTCTGTGAGTAGAGAGACAAATGAAACCAATCGGTGCTGCCTACACCGTGTTATCATCCTGCTAGAGTTAGCACCCAACAGGCTTAAACAGGGCATGTTTTAAACAAGCTGTTAGCCTCTAAACATGTTCAAAATGTCATTAGAAGTGCAGTGATTCCTTCAGAGTGAACACAGGGACTCTGACTGGAGTAGATGACAGAAATGCATAAAAGTTGTGTTATTTCCTGTCCACACTAGTCAAAACACGCCTCTGTGTCACATCTACTACAATCTGTGTTCACTCGGAAGGGTTAACTGCACACGAGTAGCCACTTGTAATGCCATTTCAAGCATCAGGCCAGATCCTCTCTGGAAGTCTCCAGAACTCTTTTGTGTAGTGATGGCCTGATGCTCGAAATGGAATTACAAGTGGCTACTTTCTATTTCTATTGTGTAGTGATGGGAAGCTTCATTAAGCGTCACGAACCATTTATATTAACATTCTAAGCCCACTAGATGGTGTCTGTGGTTTAAAGAAAAGAGCTCTAGGAATGGCAATTCAGTGTCCTTGCTTTCAACCCTTGAAAGTTGGACAGAGTGTGCCAACAAGGGGCTCAAAAAATACAAAAAATGGTTCATGAAGCTTCATGAAGTTTTACTTTGCCTTCACGTTTTTCCTCCGACAACGCCTACTCCCCACATTGATGCCCGACAAATGTTTTTGCAATGTTTTTGATGGATACACATTAACATATTCTACAATTTAGAGGTCTTATATTGGTAAACAAAAGTACCTTTCTGGCCGTGCTTACTTTCCGATCTATCCATAATTAGAGCTGAAACGTTGAAATAACATGTACTGTAGTTCTTTCAGGTCCATTAAGTCAAGAACAACGCAGACAATTAAGGATGAAGACGAATTAAATTTGGCGGTATTGCTCTGTTTAGAGGACAGAATTTAACTTGCAGTGAGGGGAGTTGACCAGTTGATGAGCTGATGCATAACAGCTGATGCATGCTGTTGGCCAATGGCAGTTAACAGTGTCTTAACTATTTGGCCTGCCAGAACTGATGCTGACGCTCAATTGATGTAATTGCACATGTTGAACTCCAGATAGCTCTCACTGAAAGAAGGTCTCTCTTCATATGACTTATTCAGTTGTGTTCTGTAACAAAGAAAACTCTAACTATTCACCTTCTGACATTTGAGCAACACTCATGCTGTGATCCAAGAAAACAGATCGTCCCAACAGATTGTTATTCTCTCGTTCTGGACTTCCGCTGTCTTTTTGAGTCTCATTTTTCTCTTTAATCTGTCCTTTTGTCTTTTCATCTTTTTCCCCCTCACTCTTGTTTCCCTCCCTAGTTTTTTCGCTGCAACATCCTTGGCGTTCAACAAGAAAGACGTCGCCGTTGGGAGAAAAGTCGACTTACTGTTGCTCTTTTGAAGCATCACACAGCTTACAGCACAAGGGTACAGCTACAGAATGATCAGAGAGTAAGATAAAAAAGAGGGGGGGAAGTGAGAGACAAAGGGAGAGGGATTGACAAGTGGAAAGAAGGAGCGGGCGGAGACAGAAAAACATTATTTACAAACAGATATGAAAATGCAGGAACTAAAAGTTAGGGAAAACATGCAAGAGAAATACTGTAAATCGTAGGAAAATGAATAAGAAAATAAGCACCTACACAAAGAGGGAGATCATGGGGTTTAAGAGTGAGCGAGTGTGAGAGAAAAGACCCTGAGGAGGGATCTACCTCCTCCACCTCTTTATCTACTGTTCCCAGGGTTTAGAAAGAGGGTAACAGAAGACCCAGTGACTTTATGGAACATTCACAGCTCCATACAAGAGTGAGAAAAGCGAGAGAGAAAAGTAAGAAACAAGGTGATGACAAGAGCAGAGGGGAAAAAGGAAAACAAAAGAGGAGAAGACTTCTAAGTGAGTAAAAACAGAACACTTGGCAGGCTCTCCCAAGAGCTACTCTGGTATCAGATACAAAACGCAAAAATCACCCTTTAGTGTCTTTATGGGACGCAGCGACCACCACGCTGTATTAAAGTGCTCATATTATGCTTTTTTGCTTTTTTTGCTTTCCTTTATTGTGTTATATATCTTTTTTTTGCATGTTATTAGGTTTACTAAGTGAAAAAGCCCAAAGTACCCCCAAAGGGACTTACCATCTCCAAAAGAAAACACTGTTCTCAAACTGCTCCAAACAGCTCAATTGTAGTCCAGCCTTTACTTACGTGACAAACGTGCGTCTATTTGTGATACACGTTATAATGGTCGCCTAGCTGCTAGCGTGGCACTCCCTCATATTCTGCTTCTGACTGGCTAGTAGTCCTTACCTGTGCATGTGCGACTCCCAACAAAGATGGAATTGAAGTGTGATGCCTCACTCTGTAGCTAAAACAGAGAGCTCAACAATGTGCAGTACAAGAATTTTTTTTTTATTTTTTTTTAAATTAAACCATATGAATCTATTCAGGTACAACCTCAAAATCCAAATGTGACCCTGAAAATTAGCATAACATGAGCACTTTAAGTTTCAGCGTAAAGAGAGTACTGACACGTCCATTTTGTAACCTCACCCACAATCTTTTTGTAAACCTAACTGTCTCATTGTTGTGCTGCATGTCAGTCAAATAGCGACGCCAAGAGTGCCAACAAAGCACGTGTAACTAGGCCGGTTCGAGATGAGCAAGGTCTGCGCAGAATCTATCACTGGCGATTGCCGCCCAGTTGGTTCAGAATGGACTCTACATCACATTACACTACATTACATATGTAAACTTTTTAATGTTTTGGAATTGGAGATATTTTAATTACTATTTGCTGATTTGAAGGCTTACTCTGTACAGAACACATGTATGGCTGATAGTTACATTTAGAAGTCAGAGAGACTAAATCCAGATTATAGATCATCTACAATCTGTTATTTATTAACATCAGCAACAGCTCGCATGTAGAGAAATTTGACAGCTACTCTGTCATAATCAAAACAACTGGAGACTGCGTACAAGGTGAAATATGTTTCTGAAAACATTTTTAATAAATCAGAATCGCACCTGAAAAGATGTGCGTGTTTCTGTGACTTACTGTCCATCCTGAACAGAGCTGGAAATGGCTATGAACTGCCTGCCTCCGCCGCCAACCGGCTCTCATCCACTTTACAAGCAAGGCGCAGTACATCTCGAACGAGACTATTATGAGGCCAGAGAAGACTTTTTGTGTCAGTAACAAACGCCAAAGGCACTTAACCAAGGGTTGCTTTTTGACGCGCTGGGAGTGTAAATGGGTTGCCAATCAAAATGTGACTGTAATGTTTAGCCCCGTGGTAGAAGGAGGAGAAATGGACTCAGGAGTTCTTCACCTGGTGCTTTGATTCATTTCTTCATCAATCACGTGGAAGTGCAGTATTCCAAGGATGACTTATTGCAAAATTATACAAGACAAGACAAGACAAACCCAAGTTAATTGGAAATCAATCAAACACATTGTGTTAATTCACCATTCCCAAACATGTCTGGCTTCATGAATACACCCTATATCAACTATAACATCAAAAAAGAAATGTTACATGCTGAACAAGCTTCTCAAAACAGAACTCCATGCACTTTGTACACCCCTCTGCACTGGCTGACACTTGGGCCATTCCAGATCTTCCCCTCTATAAATTACTCCAGACTCTTTCCCTTCCTGTTTGCCATTTCGACCCGGATCTGTTAAGATCTGCTTGAAATGAGAACTAAACTAAAATAAATAACTTGAAATTAATTGTGTATGTGTTTTATTTATCCAACCATGAGTTCCAGTCTTTCTACTTAAATGAGCTGAAATAAAATGACAAACCATGTGTTCATTGATTCAAGCCCACATGCTAATGATAATGCTCATGCTAACCTTCCCTTACTACTGCTCATACTAAGGTTAGCTTAGCATGAAACAACATGCTACCCCCGGTTTAAATGAAGGCGTGGGGTAGCCCTATGACAGTGACCAGTGGAAACATTTCATGACCAGGTGGTACTTTTTTTAAGGTGGTAGGAATTATGAAACAATATAATGTATGGGTTCATAATGAAAGAAATTCACATTCACACAATGAATGTTAAATATAGTTAGAAAATAATACTGCTGGGAAAAATGACTCAGAATCACTTGAATTAAGCTTTTTTTGATTTTAGTCATCAAAGTTAGGTTGTAAGTTTTTCAATAGGAGAACAAACAAAAAATCAATGACAATTATTATGCTATTTTCTTTTATTAATGGGCATTGTCATCCTTTCTTTGTCATTCTTGAAGCAACTGAATGCTTAAGTGAAACACAATCAAGACAAATATTTTTCTGTGGGCCTTCCTGGAAGTGCTGTTTTCACACTTTATGTGTACTGATCACCAAATAAACACCACGGCTCCAAAAAATATTCTTGGAGCGAGGAGCCCAGTTTTGGTATTTCTGGCCTATTCTCCATTTTTTAAAATGGAAATCTTTCTTTCTACTGCTCTGTCTTATCAACGCCTCCCTGCTTCAAATGAAGTTGGATGGAGTCTACGATAAATGACAGCTCACAGTTTCATTAACCCGGTCTGTCTGTGTATTACTTCCATATACGGTACATTCCACAAGCTGTGCCCTTGTTACTTTGATAAAGCTTTGACATGAATTTAGATCATAAATACTTTGTCAATATGTAGCGCATCATGGGGTTTTTCCAATGTTTGAGTGTGTTCCCACAGGCAATCTTTCAACCTGCTTAATCTCCTTTTAAAGCCCCCTCCCCACTAATGATTTACTCTAATAAATAGTAAGAGAAAAAAAAAAAACTTGGCTATGTAACCAATCAATACCGGTGTCTCACAAGAAAGAGCTGCCTTGTCTCTCAAATGTTTGGTTTGTTTTTTGGGATTTGTGATTTCATCAGGGGGCCATTACCACACACCTGTTTACACCAGAAGCAATGGATTTCTGTCACCTGCAGCGTCTGGCATCTATTTTTGAATTAACCCCAGTAAATGCTAGCAGGTGAAATGCTCACTGCAGGTGGTAAATGTGACATTAAAAAAGCCCAAAGGGCAAAGAGGAGCAGGCTGTTAGCCTGAGGGGTGGACAGGAGAGGATTATTTTCCACAGACACACAATTGACAAACACATAAATGTAGAGAACAGATGGGAAAGAATTGGCGTTATAATTATGGAATGATTATCTCGGAGTTTGTTCTGATGTTGGGGCTGTGTGAAAATCAACAGCTTGATTGCATGATAGAAAAATGGGAAGGGAAGAATTGACAGATGAGGTAATCTGGGGATAAGATCTGATCTTTGTGTGATTTGTAGAGCCCTCATCCCGCGGAAAAACCCAACTGTGATCTGCCAAAGTACAAAGAAGCCCATTTTCATTTCTGATGAGATTTGAAAGTCAATATCGAAACATTGCCTTTGGCGCTGTGCCATATATATACAGTATATACATACATACATACATACATACATATGTATATATATATATATATATATAC
>NC_048416.1:4679963-4686097 GCF_013103735.1 Etheostoma cragini
TACATACATACATACATACATACATACATACATACATACATACATACATACATACACACACACACACACAGTTATTTTGCATGATGAGTCACGTTTTCAAAATTTTTGCCAGGTCATGCAAACTTAGGAGCACAACTGTCTTTGATTTAAGCAGAGTGATCAGATAAA
Source organism: Etheostoma cragini (assembly GCF_013103735.1). NCBI lineage: Eukaryota > Metazoa > Chordata > Actinopteri > Perciformes > Percidae > Etheostoma > Etheostoma cragini. The sequence continues at coordinate 4,680,132 of NC_048416.1, forward strand.
GACATATCTTTTTAGATAGTTGTTTGGCTGCTTTTAAAACAATATTTATAACAGAAATAACCCAAATGGCCTGATCAAAAGTTTACATGCCCTTGAATGTTTGGCTTTTGTACGGGCACACAAAGTGACACATAGGTGAAAATGGCAATGGCAATGACAATATTGCAATAAGGGCAACCGGCATGATTGGTTCATTCATATTTTAGCATATTACTTAATCAATTTGTTTTCCCATCTTGTATATATTTAAATATTTGTTCTTATATTTTATTCTTATATGTTATTATGTGAAGTTCTCCCCTTGTTCAGCTTTCAAAGGACACGAGTACAACTCAAACTTCCAACTTAAACTCTTTTATTCTTATCTGGCTCTGTCAGGTGATTGGTCTGCCAGTAGATTAGTTGTTGATTAGTTGTAGATCAGGTTGTAAACCTTTTAAGACAGAACCAAAAATGTACATTTTAAACAACCTTTTAAATTTTAAATTCCAGAACCATTCAAACATTACACATTGAAAAAAGAAGACAATTTCATAAATCTCACAAAGGTAATAAAGCTCTAGTATTTAAACAGAACTTAATATACTCAATTCTTTTGTATCTTACTTTTAATTTCTTTCAAACTCAAAATTAACTAATATTTTGCATAAACCCATTTAACACAGAAGTCCATTTTAAGTCAATTAAGTAAATCTACTCAGCAGTTATAGCAACATAGCAAGCAGCATTCCAAACATTATGAAAATAAATAAACATTTCACCGACCATTGGCGTCTTTTGACTGAACTTTGTGAGTGAACTTGGAGTGTCTCCTCTCTGCAGTTTGTTTTCCTGAATGACTGAGCACCTCCATGTCTTACCAGGTTCTCCAAATCAGTGATAATGACTGATCAGGTGCAAAGCAGAAGTTTGCTGCTGCTGGTGCTCTCTGGGAGGTGAAGTTGTATGATAAAGCATAATTCCTTTGATTCAGCTTAACAATTATTGTTATTATTATTTCATGTATATTGTATGTATGTATATTTTTTCCTATGTGCTGCTGTAACACTGTAATTTCCCCTTTTTTGGGATCAATAAATATCTATCTATCTATCTATCTATCTATCTATCTATCTATCTATCTAAACTATTGAACAGTGTTAGGTAAATTTTTTTCTTTGTTGCCATATTTTGTTTTAGGATTGTGCCATTCTGTTTGGACCTACAGTTCATTGTGAATCCCAAAACAGATAAAAGACTTGTGTTTTGCTTTACACATGGTATGTACTGTATATATTACCAATTCTTCAAGGGTATGCAAACTTTGAGCACAACTGTAGATATACAGTATATATAGATATATATTTTCTCTCAGGTTTCAGAATCTGTCCTCTGCTGCATCGTCATTTGCAAATGCACTATTGGCAGATGGATTGAAATGTGTTTTGACTTATCTGAAATATTTGATGGAAAACCTGCCCCCCCCACACAGTAAGAGCTTCACAGGTGCCACAGATTTCCTGCCGCTGTTCTACCAGCCCAGTCTCATGGCAGTTTGTAAAATGGTCACTTTATTTAATCGATTGAGTTGTGTACAGGTCACGTTAACGTTGTTATTTCCATGTGTTGATGGGGATCGCGTCTCGCATGTGGCGTTCCGTCCCGTTGTTGTAGACGGCTTGTTGTGCTTCATTTCCCAGTTGTTGCATCCCCCAGAGTGTCATGCTAGTTCGTGAAATGGTCACGTATAAAAATCATGACCCGTAAACAAAATAAACTACATTAACATGACCCGTACACAAATCAATAAATCAAAATAACGTGACCATCTCACAAACTGCCGTGAGACCGGATTGGTTCTGACTAGCAGCCTTTAGTGGTCGCCTAAAATTGTGCAACAGTGGTTAAAACGTGGAACCCTTTAAAAACACTGTAGCTGGATCAATTTGCCAACTTAAATCACGTGATGCCAACGTATCACGTCATCACTATCCAGAACAAGTGAATCCAATCCAACTGTTGGATACAGGGATTATTACACACTAGCACTTGTAGACTCGGTGGATGAGAGCCATAGTGGCCTTCCTTCTACAACTCTCGTGTTAGAAGTACCACGAGAGGAGATTAAATCAGAGGATAAGAGGCAGAGGGTTTTCAATGGGGGTGTATGACTGTAATTCAGATTGGAGTAGGTAACAATAGGGCATTCTTGACAAAATGAGTCTACAGTGGTAAGTGTGGGCTTGTTCTGACTAGAGTGTGAAGGGGAAAGGTTCTTAGAGCTTTGAGGAGCGTGGAGGGAGAATGGTCGAGGGGTGTGGGACTGGACTATGACCTTGTTAGTCTTTCATAGGGCCACATTACTTGAATAGAAGGTTCAGAGAATTCAAGAGGAGAAAAAAGGGATTGTGCAGAACCACTATGGAAAAAAGGCAACATGGTTTCAGCAGGGGGCAACATAAAGCCGCTCGTGACTGAGGCTTCAAACTATAGACTGAGACAAGAAGTCAGAAAAAGGACAGATGGCCCATTGTGTTATTAATTTAATTTTATGTATCTGTTGTTTCTCAGAGAGCGGAAAATCCTGTCCTCTTCTTCCTGTCAGCAGCAGTCATCCACTGGACTGTACTGTCAGATCGGCTACATCTGCTCTCTATCATTCTCTGTTCTCTTGGTTGTCCCTTTCCATATTAATGTTCTATATGTAGAGCTGTACCTATTTGGTTTCAGTTTTTTTGTGTATTTTTATACAAGCTCTCCTCCACATTTTGTCTTTGATATTTAACTCCCGATTGTCAGGGACCAAGCAGTGAGGCATTAAGCAGAACAGGAGTTTTTGTTGAAAAAGAAGGTTTTTATTCACCCCAAAAATACAAAACAATATACACCAAGAACTTAATATCTAGGCCACATGTGTCAAAATCAAGGCCCGCATATCAATTCAGGTTCACAATATAATTTGCCCCGCCTAGATGTGCAGACACCAAAAAGATAAGAAACTTTCAAACTGTAATTACACAACAGTGAAAGCAGATTTAGGAAGATTTGTCGACTTTAGACTCAGAAATCCCCAAAGACTTTTTCATATTTGTATATGGGAAACAGGTTGCTTTTAGTTGAGTAACCTACTTTAAAAAATGTAATCGGAGTGATTGTTTTCTTGATTTGCTAAACTCTGTGACGGTTATGGAACTATTTGGCTTGGTGTTGACAAAACTGTATGTGAGAAAACTATATGAGGCAATGATACAGTCAAATATTACCTTCTTAGATTAAATAAAAGCATGTCAATAAACTACACATATACGATATAAGTCTCGTTTTCCAGTGTGGCTCTCAGTGAAGTTGAGTTTAACACCCTGAATCTATAAAAGAGGTAAACAAAATATGAACAAAACCTAAGTGAATTAGACAAATATATACCGGCTTGGCCAAACCAAATAACACACAAGGGGAAAACCAAGATGGACATACAGTAACTAAAACTAATACAAAAAAGCCAAACTGAAACTAAATGCCCCTCCAACATGGTAGCAGATCGATAAATTGGCAGCCATGGACATTACTTTAGTCTCGTTTGAGATAAACTGTGCCTCTTGTCCCCTGCTGCCGCCTGTTCCCGTCCACTTAACAAAAGGGGATGGGGACAAAAAGCTGCGTTCGAGTCGGTCAGTTTACAGCCGTTTCCATCAGCTTTCACACTGAACAGTAAATCACAGAAACACTCACATCCTGAAAGGTCTGGTTCCTATTTAATAAAATCTTATCAGACCCATATATCAGCTTGTACACAGTCTCCAGTTGTTTTTATTATGAGAGAGTAACTGTCAAAATGCTCTACATGCAATCTGTTGTTGCTGATGTTGAAAAAAAACAGCCTATATGTGATCCCTAATCCGGATTTAGTTTTGCTGACTTCTAAACTCGGCCACACAACATGTGTTCTGTACAGGATATAGGATTTCAATTGCTATTTGTCTGATTTAAGCCTTTAAATCAGACAAATAGCAATTAAAATCCCTCTAATAAAAGTAAATTTAAACCTCATCACGTTGAGTCGATTCTGAACCAACTAGCTGTTATATCAGCTGAGAGCTGGGCATTTCCCATCATGCCCTGGGTCTTGCATTTGCTGGAAAGCAACTGCGGCGCCTGTCTCTAAAACCTGTGGCCACCTTGATCTTGTGATGCTATCGTTGCCCGCGTATGCATGACAATTGAGCAAGTTGGGATCAAGTTGGACACAAATCTAAAATCTGTAAAATGCGTGCTCCATGAAAAACAATGTGAAGCTAAAAGGAAATATTCTTTCCTCTTTCTTTCTGCATCATCTAAAAGTGTTTCCCCTCGTTGTTTGTTCTCCATTGTCTTTCTCATGACTCATTCCAGTGAAAGATCAGCCCGCCTTTTTTCTTTCGGTTGCCATTTTTTCTCTTTGTCGCTTTCCCTTTCCTCTTTCAATATTTCTCTCTTTTGCTCTCTGTCTCTTGGCCTTCTATTCAAAAGTTCTCTCAGTATAAGAGGGTTTTAAATAACTGTGATGTGAGAGGTTGGCTGGGAGCCATGGGAGATCTTACACTTAAACACCAATCCAACTCACAACTTTCATTCCTCTACTTAAAGAGCTACAGAGGATTTAAAGTTACCTCTGTGATGCTGAAGATGTGAGAAAATAGATGTATACTGAGGGTATCCTCTTGTGTAGTTGACTGGTTGACTTGAAAGTGGTTTTAATGAGAGGTGATGGTAAAGTTTGTCAAAGCCACTGTTGGCTTTCAGACCTTCGCCCCACAGCAGACTATGACCAGAAGGGATCATTCCAAATGTCTTTAACAAAGCATCTTCTACGAAACATATCAAGTTCATGTTCCTTTCATTAGGACACAACCAGGTGGTGTTTTAGTATGGAATGTCTCTCAAATGGAAGCAGTTAAACATCCATCCGGTAGTGACAAAGTGAAGACAATTGATATATTGTATTGTATATGTAGTGGGTTGGGTTGGACCCAGACCCAGAAACAACACAGGCTAGAGGATGACTGTAAAGAAAAAGGTTTAATCCAACAAAAACACACGTGGTACAGGTACAGGTGGTGGAGGTATGGATGAAGGTTCCAAGGAGAAGGTCTGGAGGAAACTGCAACATGAACGGCGGGATACAAACACTGTGACGAGAACAAAAACAAAGTTAGTCGATAGCATAGCAGGTGAGCAACGTGCACTAAAGACTGGCCAAGTTACCACTTAGGGGTAGCAACGAACTGGCGCTGAAGAGGTGGTCAGCCCGGGTTAATATACTGGGGAGATGGGATGATGGAGATAGATTGCAGCTGTGGAGCTGGAGTAATGAGGATGGGTTGCAGCTGTGTGGAAGGCGGATGGCAAAGTGTGGCCACGCCTCCGGACCAGATTCCTCTATGGTGACCTCTTGTGGACGACAGACGTACAAACAGACACACAAGGGAAAGGGAAGACAGACACAGACAGCAGCGGACCCATGACAGGGCCCCCCCCTAAATGGACGCCGCCGGGCGGCCCAGGACCATCCGGATGGGCACGATGGTAATCAGCCGCCAACCGAGGGTCCAAGATGAACCGCCGAGGCACCCACGACCGTTCCTCGGGCCCGTAGCCCTCCCAATCTACCAAGTACTGCAGCCCCCTCCCATGCCGCCGAGCGTCCAGGAGTTGGCGGACGGTGTAGGCCGGATGATCATCGATCAGTCTCACCGGCGGAGGAGGATCAGCAGGAGGACACAGGGAACTGGAGGACACCGGCTTGATCTGAGAAACGTGGAAGGTCGGGTGGATCTTCATAGCAACGGGCAGCTTCAACCGGACGGCGGGAGGGGTTGATGATGGACTCGATCGGGAACGGACCCAGGTACCGAGGGGAGAGCTTCCGTGATTCCGTCCGCAGGGGCACGTTACGAGACGACAACCAGACCTCCTGGCCCGGCCGGTACTGCGGAGCAGGAGCCCTGCGC
>NC_048416.1:4686197-4698697 GCF_013103735.1 Etheostoma cragini
GTACCTCTCCATGGCCTCCCGCTCGGGCCGGGACACGCTGTACAGGCGGCTAGTAGGATAAGGGACGTCGGGGAGCAAATCTATGGCACAGTCATAGGGCCTATGAGGAGGCAACGACAAAGCCTTGGCCTTGCTAAAAACGTTGACTAGTCCCACATAGTCCGGCGGGACCGTGGATAAGTCGGGCGGCGGCTCCGCCGAGGCAGGACCCCCTTTGACCGGCGGAACTGCGGAGCCCAAACACACGGAGTGACAACGGTCACTCCAAATCAGGACAGTGAGACGCTGCCAGTCAATAAGAGGATTGTGGAGGGTCAGCCACGGGAAGCCGAGGATAAGCGGAGTAGTAGGAGCTGACATGAGCTTAAAACACATGGTCTCACGGTGGTTACCGGAGAGGATCACCGTGACGGGCACAGTCTGATGGGTTATGTTGGCTAACGTGTGGCCGTTAATAGCGGTGACCCGAAACGGGGTATCTATGGGCTCTGTAGGCAACCCGGCTCGTTTGGCGAGATTAATGTCAATAAAGTTGTCCTCTGCACCGAATCAATAAGGGCCGCGAGAGGCAGCGAGAGAGCCCAAAATTGCAGGGTGGCAGGGATCTTTACATGGAGGTTGGTGGAATCTGGAATAGGAGCCGGGCTCGTCAGTATTCCCACCTTTACCAACGAGCCTGGTCTTTTGGCCGGGACGGACATGCGGCTATACGGTGAGTGTACATCCCACAATACAGGCACTCACCTGCCAGAAGGCGGCGGCTCCGTTCAGCAGAAGACAGATGAGCACGACCCAGCTGCATAGCTTCCTCCACTGAATCACCGGGAGCGTCGACCGGTGGATAAGCAGGACCTGTCGGGGAGGGCGGTCTGCGAAGCCTGGATGGAGCAGCAGTCCGTCTGGTGGAATCCGGCCGGCTGCCCTTCTCGCGTCTCCTCTCCCGTATCCTGTTATCCAGTGTAATAGCCAGAGAGATAAGGTTATCTAGGTCGTCGGGATCCTCCCGAACGGCTAGTTCGTCCTTTATGCTGTCGCATAAACCGTTCACGAAAACCCCACGCAGCGCCTCCTCATTCCACCCGGTGTCAGCAGCCAGCGTACGGAATCCCACCGAATAGTCCGCCACGCTGTCCACTCCTCGCCGGAGATTCAGCAAGCGCTTAGCTGCACACCCTACATAATCGGGTTGGTCAAAAACAGCTTTAAAGTCAGTGGCAAAGTCGTTGAAAGAGAACTCGGAGGTGAGACGGCTGGAACAAACAGCTTCTGCCGATAGCATAGCAGGTGAGCAACGTGCACTAAAGACTGGCCAAGTTACCACTTAGGGGTAGCAACGAACTGGCGCTGAAGAGGTGGTCAGCCCGGGTTAATATACTGGGGAGATGGGATGATGGAGATAGATTGCAGCTGTGGAGCTGGAGTAATGAGGATGGGTTGCAGCTGTGTGGAAGGCGGATGGCAAAGTGTGGCCACGCCTCCGGACCAGATTCCTCTATGGTGACCTCTTGTGGACGACAGACGTACAAACAGACACACAAGGGAAAGGGAAGACAGACACAGACAGCAGCGGACCCATGACAGTATATTTGCCTAATGTGCTACTAGACTAGGAAAAGACACCAAACTGGATAAATCTGAAGCACAGTCTAACTCCCAGCGCATTAAAAAAATGGCGCTTGGTCCGGTGGCAAAAAAATCTCTTTGGTGTCACGTTTTGACACTCTCAGTTCACAATTACGGAAAAGCTAGGCTTAGGAAAAGATTGTGGCTTTGGACTACTTGCTAATGATGGCCAAATGAAGCTTTGCGAACCACTTTCTTTATTTTCACACCATTTAAAGGGAGTCGCTTCAGCTGCTTGTCGCCCATAGACTGTAAAAATAGTGGACGTAGCATCTGTGACGTCACCCATTGCATTGTGGACTGCTGTTTTGAAGCCTTGAGTTTGGCAATACGTGCGTTGCCATCTTGGTTTGCGGCAACTTGATGTGAGAATTTGTGACAAGAGGGAGGATGTACATCGCCAACCTAGTGTTGTTTATGGTTGTAATGCCGCATTGCTAATTGCTTCAGCCCCCCCTGGCTAACTCACAGTTGTCGGCTATGGGGGTCAGCCCTATTTTCCCACAGCCCTATGGTCCTACATTTCTAAGAATTGTTTTTGAATTGAAAATTAGCCCATATGTTTCCACAACCCTATGTTCCCACATTTCAAAGATTTTTTTCAAAATTAGGCCTGATTTTCCCACAGCCCTATGTTCTCACAGTTCTAAGATTTTTCCTAACCCAAATTGGGAGAAAGGGGGATACAATCTGATAGAAAATTTATGAAAAGTAAATGGCCTATTTTTAGAAAAAGGAATCTTAGAAATGTGTGAACTGTGGTAACATAGGGGGTAATTTTGAAAAAATATCTGAGAAATGTGGGAACATAGGCTACGGCTGGTAACGTTAGCAGTTAGAAGGGTTAGCATGGCGGTAATTAAATAGAATGCAGGTTTAAGGCTCTTCATTAAAAACAAAGTGTAAATGCAGCATGTCTCAAGTTTCTTGTAGACCAAATACCTGAATACAAACGGTATTTGGTACATTTAAAATTGTTTCCAACTTTAAAAAAGGAACACACAACAAGGTGAAAAGCATTTGAGAGTTTCAGTACAAGAACATGGAAATTCAGACAGTAAAAAGGTTTCTGGTGTGTTTAATGATGATGAAGATGATGGTGGTGGTTGAATAAACCAATAGATACAAAGAGTTTGGACTGCAATGTACAGTGTGCCAAAATTGATGAGGACAACACTTTAATTGCCAGGTGTGAATGTGCTCCATTTTCACCTGATACACCTTTTTACATGTACTCATGTGAATGTGAGACATATGGCCAGTGGGAAGGCTGCTTCAGTCTGGCAGTCAACAGAGTGGAGACGACACATGGAGCAGGTGTGTCATCTTTCTGCGTATGTAACAGTGGATCCCCCACCCCCACGCCCTGTTGTGCTTGTGTCTGCTGTTTGTACTGACACTGACAGGCTGAAATTGTAGCATAAGAATGAGACACCAGCTGTGACTCTTCCAATTGTCCCTCCCACAGTGGCGGAGCCTGAACGTTTTGTTTCCATGTGTTTTCAGGTTGAGCTGAAAAGCATCCCAGCCACAAATGCCACACATATTGTAATTCACAGGAAAATATCCATGGTTTTGAAGTACATGTTTTCCACGGAGCCCCGGAGGTGACATGGAGGGAGAAAAAAATTATGAAATTAACAAAAATACATGTACTGGGGACAAACACTTTTGCGAGATCCTGACTTTGTTTTGCGAGATATTGAGTTTTATTTGCGAGATCTTGCAAATCCAACAATAAGGCTAACCTAGCTAGCTTGCTAGCTAGTAGAACTACATGATTACATCTTCTTGGTTGTCTGAATACATCCAACGTTTATTTTGATAACTATTACTAATAAACACATGCCAAAGGGAAGTGTTATGATGGAAATTGTTGTTGACTGTTGATGTGAATGACTGCAGGCTAACCTTAGTAGCTAGCTAGTAGGGGTGATCCGAGTATCCGGCTGAAACGAGTATCCGGTACGGATAAAGCACTTTTGCCGAGTACAAGTATTTTACGAGTAATATGAGTCAATATCCGTGCTCGGATTGAATACAACTCCTCAACTGGCCGCTCAGCGTTCTGTGATAATCACAGCGCCCCCCCGCCCACAAACCCGCTCGGATCAATCTCACACACACACACACACAACATGGAGAAATGCGCTCCCTCGACCCTGTCTCTCGCTCTCTCTCTCTCTCTCTCTGTCTCTCTCTCTCCCTCTCTCTCGCTCGCTCCCGCTCCGTCAGTCAATCGGGTCTGCGGATCTGTCCCGTTAACATTTAGGGTTTCTTCAGCTTCAGGTTTTTTTTAACTTCGGTTTATAGTACTTACATACTTAGTAACCAGTAGATTTCTGGTGAACGTGGGTTTCAGACTTGCTGCTCGGTTTAAATGCAACTCCCGTTTTTTTTTTTTTTACTGTCAGCTGCCCCCCGCTCCCCCGCCCCCTCTCTCTCTGTGTCTCTCATTCTCACACAGACACACAGACACACACACACACACACACACACACACACACACACACACACACACACACACACACACACACACACACACACACACACACACACACACACACACACACACACACACACACACACACATATATACCTTGTGTGGAAATAAAAAAAATAAAAAAAATAAAAAAGAACCAAAAACAAAAAAAAAAATCACACTGATCATAAAAAATAAAAAGTTAAAAAAGAAAGTTATATTGAGTATGAAAACTCTTGTTCATTACTTCCTGGTTTAATCTGACCACTTCCGGTTTAGGCCCCGCCCAGTCCGAGTACGGATCCGGATACAGATAATCCATGTGGTAAACAGATAGAGATACAGATACAGATAATGCTGTACTCGCTCATCCCTACTAGCTAGTATATAGCTAGTAGCATGACATGATTACATCTCCTTTGGTTGTCTAGCTAAATACATCCACCAAAAGTACCTGCTTTTAAATGTACTTTAAGTATTAAAATTAAAAGTAAAAGTACTTGCATAACGATTTCTAATGTCTATATTCTAATAATAATAATGAAAACAGTATGGGCTGTGGCATTTTAATTGAGTTAGTTTTAGGTTAATGTAATTGTGCTTACCATCTGTGGCCAAGTTCACATTCTGACTTACAATTCTGGTTCTCTATCAGTGTGATCTGCATGAAACTCAACTTTGCAATATTTCCCATGGGACAGTGAATGCTTCACACATTTATCTAGCGAAAACACGCAGGCTCGGACAACACGTACATGGATTTACAACTGAGGAGGACCAGAAGTGTTATAAAGATAAATATATGGGTTGTAGATTAACCCTATGTGAACGGGTGCTTCACATATGACCAAGTAGAGTATTGTGAGCAGCAGCAGTAACTGGAGCAGCGCCAGTACCGCCTTGCCGATAAATGCTATTAATAAGCAGAATTTGGTGCGGCCATAGTAGGATTTGTAATATCGTGAGCGGTACCAGGAGCTAGATGGACTGCCACCGGTGCAGGAGCCGCTGCTGAAGGCTTCCCTTTGGACTGCAAACAACAGTCAGGTAGATGTTTTGGCAGGGTGGGGGGGACTGATCAGAAAATTTAACCAAACACTGTAGAAATGTACTGGAGTAGAAAGATAATTGGTGCAAAATGTAACAAAGTAAAAATCAAGAGTATGCACTATTGATTCTACTTAAGTAAAGTACAGATACGTGAAAAATGTACTTAAGTAAAGTAACAAAGTATTTGTACTTTGTTACATTCCACCACTGAATGAAGGTGTATAGTGGTTAAACGGACACCATTACAAATTAACCAGAAATACACAGTGTTTTGACTGAAAGTGTCTCATACTTAATTCACACTGGAAGGAGAAAGAAATTCCGCTTGCCTCCGGGTTGGAGCTTCAGTGATCAAATTCCCCCCCAGTCAGAGTAGAGTAAGCCCATTTTCTGCCAATTCCTTCTCAGTCTGCCAATACATATTGGCTTTCACTTAAACACGATACAGCTATTGTTGCTGAACTAGCTTTAAACAAGCACCTTGAGTCAAGACTACAAACCAAAACTGTGTCACCTAATTTAGAGAACAAGACAGTCCTAATCAGTCACATTAGAAGATCAATATCAATTTTCTAGCATGCATTTAGCCTAGCTCAGCACGAGGACTGGAAACAAAGGGAAATGGCTACTCTTGCCTGGACAAGTGAATCCAAAACAAATACACATCAAGATGGTTCCCAAAGATGGATTTCCATCTGATATCTGTTCAAGTGATAATTTTTTTTTGTGGTTATTTGAAGCTATCAAAACTGGATGAAACGTCATTGTCAATTGACAGCTGTAATTGACTTGAGATAGGGTCACTACTGCGCAAACTCTGGCTCCAAAACACAAAAGATGGCAGTGCCCGTATCCGGGATATTTTGACTTCACTTTTCTGCAGTTGGAGGAAGTGGAGACGCATCATCCATCTTTATATACAGTTTATGGCTTAGACAAATGTTACGAAAAGCTGATTGTGAAACAATCTTGCCCTTGGGAACAGTACATCTGTGAATTGGAACATAGACAAGAGACTTGCTATTATTTAAGTGCCAATATTATGAAAAAAATCACTTTACTGGGTGTTATTTTTGGTCTCTGGTGCTTCCATACACATAGAAACTTGAAAAGAAAACATCCACACGGTTGGGAGTGAGATCCAGTTTCTGAATGTCCTCTGTCTTCAGTCTCCGGGTGAGCTGTTCAAAATCTGCACAGCTTTCTACGCTAGCATGCTAGCTTGTTCTCAATGGCAACACACTGCTACAACACCCACTAGTTGACCATAATCTCCAAAAGAACTACTTCCTGTCCCTGTTCTGCGGGTATTCCACAAGTGGCCCTCGTCTAGAAGAAGTCTCCCAGCTAATCCTGCCTTGGACTGACCAAAGATGGATAAAGAGTTATCTAGTTGATGTGATCTTACCTCGCCACTCCCAACAAAGATAGCATAGAAGTGAGATGTCTCACTATGTAGCTAAAGAGACCTAAACACACTAGATCTACAGCATTTTTCAGTACACGAAATTTATAGTTTATAGTTTTTTTAACAAATTGAAACCATGTAAACCTATTCTGTTCCAACCTCAAAATACAATTTTGAACATGAAAATGAGCGTAACATTGGCGCTTTAAGTGATTAAAGTTCCATACTTAGGTTACGTGATGACAACTGATCCATCGCTATGACAACTGTACAAATTCCATCCGGGATTAAGGCTGAAAGATGCAGTTTCAAGTTCCCCCTAAAAGTAATGGACCTAGAATAAAGACTTTCTCACACTTACCTGCTATAGCAACTGATAAATCCCTGGGTGTTTGTGTATCGTAGAGTTACAATGGTAACTCAAAACCCAACCACAGATGGGGGGACAGATTTAAGGAGATAAATGAATAAATGAATGTAGAAGATTATGATAAATGCAGAAGCCGTCATAAAGACAAGGGTTCATTGAATGTTTCCCGAGCATGAAAATGCTGTGAATAATGCTGTGGCCTCATGTTGTTTTAGAGCATACGCTCAGCTCAATTTAAGTTCTTTATTTATCATAAGCACAACAAATACAGAAACAGTTCTTGGCAATGGAAGTCTAATCAGTGTCAGTTCTATGGAGAATGATGGGAGATGGGCTTGTAAGTAAATATCAGTGATCAAGAGGGTAATTCAAATTAAGGATGCAGCTCACTATGCCCTTTGGTTTGAATGAATAAGGATTAATTAACATCATTCAAATGAAACAATTGGGAAGCTAAAAGTCAAATACAGTGCATACTCTGCTTATAAAGCCTGTGTTTTCTGATGAATAAATATAAGCACCTGAAAATTCAAATCCTAAAGCATGCTTCAAAAAAATCAGGTAGGAATCTAGTGTTTTTTTGAGGGAAAATTAGTCTATATCAACAAGGTTCCACTTTTGGGATTGCTCTGGTGCCGCTGGAAATTCCTCCGTCCGTTACCTTTCGCTTTCTTTGTGTTTTAATTTCTATGGACCATGGTTGTTAAGGTTTCGGAGGAAGCAGGACCCAAATGCAGAGCTGGACTGGCAGTGTGAGCTTTGATGATTTTATTAAATAAATAATAAAGTCCATAGCAAAGTCCAGCAAGTAAAAGGTGTCCATAGAACAGAAGGAACATTCAAAAACAGGTAAAAGCAGAATCCCCAAAAGACGACAGACAAAACACGGAAAAGTGGCAAGCAATCCACTCAAGGACAAACACAAAAGACCGAGCAGAATACAATAATCGGACAAGAGACGAAGTCAGAGCAGAGACTAAATACACAGGGTAATGAGAAAATAACAGACAGGTGACACAAGGGCTGGGAACAAGTGAAAGACACCAGACAATCACAAGGGCGGGAACACTTAGGCAGGAAGTATAACAAGACAAGACTAGACAGAAAAACAAGACTATGAAAATAAAACAGGAAACAGAAGATACACAATCATAATAATAGTTAACAGCAAGTTTGTTGTGGTTTGGGTTTTTTGTTTGGGTTTATTTTTCCCTTCTTGCCTCCTAGTGTGTGTTCTCGGTGTACTGCCCAGCTTCCCTGGATGTTGGTGCTCCGGCCTTTTGTTTGTTCTCTGGCTCCCCGTGTTCCTGTGGTATTTTGGACATTGCTCAATAAACCTGTCGAAGCCACTCCCTGTCACTTTGCGTCTGGGTCCTCCTTCCACCCCCACAACAAAGTTAGACTCACTGTCCAATCTGAGTTTTCTGTTGCACGACTAAAACACCTTTTGAACATACACATGTTCCACCAAAACAAGTTTCTTCTTGTTTGTTTTTTTGCAGCGGCACCATGACTCCGTCTGACGCTTCGCACCGCCCATGACGTTTGTGATTGGTTTGCGTAGTGCACGTTTTTCTCCCATCCCGGAATGCTCTGTGGACTATCCAAACTAGGGGAGACCTAACACAAGAATCACATATTATATTTTAATCACATACTTAAATATAACCCACAATTGTAGCTAGAATCACTTCAGGCTGTTTTCTATTACATGCTGCTCCTTCACTTGCCAATGCGCAGTGGACACTCTCTGTACACACCTAATCATCCCACAATCTTGCTTTCATGTACACACACATGAAGTAGTGTGAGTATGTTCTCTGTAATGTAAAATGGAACTGAACTCTGCCTCTATACCATGTGATATTCTATATCACAAAGCAAAAGCTGATGTGTGCATGTGCGTGTGTGTGTGTGTGTGTGTGTAATAAATAGAGAAAGGTATGTTATTGCCGAATGTATTTTCACTCTCTCCCTGTGCCGAAGGACACAAGCATAATTTCCTGCTGTGTGTGTTTGTGTGTCAGGACTGGTGCAGATGTCCCCTGTGTATTTGAATCAGTCACAGCACACTGCCTCCCAACACAGCTGAAAATCCCTTCTCACGGCCCACTGACGAAAACAGCCCATTTGGACAGAAAGATCACAGCACCGGAGGCTGTGGAATAGCTGCTGTCACTGCCTTTCATTGCAGAGTCCCCTAATAAAACATTGATGCGAGATGGCTCGCTCAGAAAACTATGAGGGAAACAATTTTGAGGTAAAGGTAGCCACGTGTATTAAAAGCAATTTGCCAAAATCTTTGTATCTGATACTATTTGTACACTATACTATAAACACTGTTGCCTAGTAACGGGAACGCTAGTGGGATTGACGCCGCTCAATATTCCCCTGTCTCTGGGCTGTTGTAGCCTGATCAATGAGTTGGCCATTCTGTGCCTTACTGCCCAGATCGGATATGCACGGGCAGTCAAGCCGACTGAAAGCTGGATTGTTCAACATAAGATCCCTCGCCGGCAGGGCGTCTCTCGTCAGCGACTTTGTTGTGGACCATGGACTGGAGTTTTTGTGTCTCGCAGAGGTGTGGCAGTGGAGAGATGCTTTTTACACCCCTGCCTGCTCACTGAGATCCTCCTCAGCTGACCTACTGCATGTCCCTTGGGTGTCATGAAAGGCGCTTTAAATCAAATGCATTATTATCATTAATTTAGAATAAAATAGTCTTTTGTTATTGTACATGTACAGCAAAATTGGATGTAGTCCTACGAGTGTGAAACATTAGCAAAAGTGCAAAACAGGTGTATAAATACATCAAAAAGAGCCTCCATCAGTTACTATTACAATGCAGTTGTTCAAACAGAGAGTGATCAGGCTGAGATGGATCTTTTAGTATGCTCCAGTATAATTATATCAAAACAATCCATAAAAACATATTATTACATGTTGTTATGGGTATTTGCTTATAACCTGGTCCCCATTTGTTCAGATCAAACTGTTCAGCTTTCTGTTTAATGACGCCCAAAATAGTTTCAAGAGATAATTTGATAATAAAGTAGAAATTGTTCTCAAATGTTGCTTTTTGAGTAGGAGTGTTGTCCAACATCACTTGGACTCGCTAGTGCGTCTTTTGTCGTCAAGGGGTTAATCAATAGAAAAATCACTTTGACTAGGTCAGCCAGTTTCCTCTTTAAAGAAGTCTTACTTTAGTTTGTTTGTCTAAGCATGTTAGACTAGCTATGTTAGGTATAACACAACACAACAGCTTTGTTACTACAGACACAGTGTAAGAATGACAGCACTACAGACATGCTGTGGTAGTGATTACTTTAGCCAATCTCCCGCTGGAAAACCAATCCCTTCCCAACATGCCTGTTGTCTAACTATGGCTTCCAAATTTGGGGGTTTTCCTTCTCTGCATTGTAATGAATTGTAAAGTTTGACACACTTTGTGTGAGGTCTAGTCTATATCCACAACGTTCAGGTGCATTCAGGTGCCGCCAGAAACTCTGCGTATGTCTTTCATTTCGGCCAGATGTCAGTGACCTTCCACTTTCTTTGTTTTGGCCTTTTAAACTCCTGTTGATTAATGAGGACTATGGTTACCTGCTCCTCAGATCTCTGCAGGGTAAATTCAGACAGCTAATTTAGACAACTATCTGTCCAATCTGAGTTTTCTGTTGCACGACTAAAACAAACTTTGAACGTACATTTTTCAGCACAACAAGTTCCTTCCCAAGGCTATTTTGCAGAGTCACTGTTGCTCTGTTCTTTAAACAATGGTTTAAAGAATTGCCAATAACCAGAGCACAGCGGAAACAAGCTGTTAACATATGAAACTGACCTCTTGTGTTGATATGGACATACAGTTATGGAGCAACATTAGCATTCATTTGAAGTTATTTTTCTGCCAACCTGGTGACTACTAGTCCAGTATTCACTCTCATTTTAGCTCCAGTTTTGGTCTCCACCAACCCCTAAAATATATATGACTTTTTTGCTGCTTAATGCTAGACCATATTCACCAGATAGTCGTTTTGGCTGGGTAGGTAGTGTACAGTGTGCAGAGTGTATAGCGGCAGTTTTCTGGAAACCTTACAATATTGCAGGAAGTCATTGCACCCAGCTGTTGTTCACACGCCCCCAAGAAGTGCACCTGGCTATCAAGCCGATTTGACATAGCAGCCAAACTTTAAATCGGTGAATACATTTTTTTCATTCCACAATCACCGCAAAATGACGGTATAACGCATAACAAAATTTGATTCATTTGGAAAGTCTGAAAGAGCCGCACAGTTAAATCATTTATTCCACGTTCATGTTAGCAGAGTTCTAAACTGGAAGTAGCCTGCCTTGCCAGCGCAGAGAAAGCTGTTTCCAGGTTGTATTAGATAGACATCCATGGTTGTGCATCAAGAAGTAGTTACAGCACTTAACTCCCCCTAAAAACAACAAAAATCATCCTTGTCATTTCTGTATATGTACTGATTAAACAAACATGGTGAATATTGAGCTTCAGAGGTGCTCGTCAGCTGTTTCTTTTCAGTTGTTTCCAATCTTTGTTTTCTCAGTTTTGTGTATATGGCTGAAAGGTGAGCAGCCAGGACGGTAAAGCTGGATTTTCCAGGAGGGCCCACAAAGGACCAGTGCACTCATAAATACTACACACACATCCCGCCTGCCCCCTGTCACATCCCCTGGCTGACCAAGGCCAATTAGGCTGGCACTCTCTTTTGGCCTTACCTAAATTCTTAAAAACACACACACACACACACACACACACACACACACACACCAAGGTCTTGTGCTTTTTTTATCTCTTTAAATTTAGGTCTATTTCTTCTCTCTTTCTGTGTGTGTGTGTGTCTCACTCTCTCTGACAGGGACAGATGGACATGTGAGGCTGATAGAAAGGTGGCCTCACTCCCTCCCTTCAAGAGTTCAATGAAGATTGATAGCACCACTTAACTAAACAAAAAAACACACACACACACACACACACACACACACACAGACACACACAGACACACACGCACACATACACACTAAGGTTATTAATAGTCAGGCTCTTGAGAACTCTGTGTTTGCCCAAAGTCTACAGAACACAGCAAACTTCAACCAGCTTTGTCTACAACAGGGATCTTCAACAGGGGGTCCAGGTCCCCCTGTTAAAGATCCAGAATAATAATGATAATAATATCCAAAATAGTATTAGCAAATTTAAGGATTCAATACTAGTATTCACTGTGCCACACGTATGTTTTAAAGGTCCCATGACATGCTTAGGTGAAGTCTCTTTTATATAACCTCAGTGGTCCCCTAATACTGTATCTGAAGTCTCTTTTATATAGACCTTTGTGGTCTCGTTACACCATATGTGAAGTCTCTTTTATATAACTTTAGTAGTCCCTAATACTGTCTCTGAAGTCTCTTTTATATAAACCTTAGTGGTCCCCTAATACCATATCGGAAGTCTTTTTTATATAGACCTTAGTGGTCCCCTAATACTGTATCTGAAGTATCTTTCCCAAAATTCAGCCTTGGTGCAGAATTACAACCACTCAAGCCAG
>NC_048416.1:4703697-4704882 GCF_013103735.1 Etheostoma cragini
AATAAAATGGATAGAATCATATCCATCGAATTGTTCGCAGTCCGTCAGGATCAGTGATCACCACTTGCCGCCCCTAACCATATCCACAGGGGTACCTCAAGGTTCTATTTTGGGGCTTCTGCTATTTTCACTTTATATAAAACGACCTCCCTTCAGCTTGTCCAGACGTCTATATTCAGATGCACTGTACGCTGACAATACAGTCATTTATACCCATGGTAAAAACACATTACAAGTTGCTAAAAAACTTACACAGTCTATGGCTCATGTCTCTGAATGGCTAAATCAATCCTGATTGAAACTTAACTTAAATAAAACAGTTTCAATGTACCTTTCTAAATCAAACATTGCAAATAATTGGGCAGATATTTATGTGACAGGGGAAAAAGTAAAAGTTGTGTCAGAATTTAAATACCTAGGCATCTTAAAACTCTAAACTAACTTTCAAATCACAGATAAAAAAGGTCTGCATTCAAGTCCAATCTAAAATCGCAAATGTCTGGTTCATAAGATCACACTCGTCACTTCAGGCACCTAAAATGTTCATGTACAGTATGGTTCTGTCTCACATAACTTACTGTCTTACAACCTGGTCCCAGGCAAACAAAACAACACTAAAATCTTTAGTCACTTTACAAACAGACAATCAAAATTCTGGATAAAACACCATCAAGAAATCCCTATTGTGCCATTTTAAAAAAGTATAAGCTTTTAAGTTGGGATAATGTCATCAAATATTCAAACCTCTGTCTGTTAAACAAAATCATTCATTGTCTGTCATCTCCTCCACTCAGTCAGTTTGTAACCATCAGGAACACCACACAGAGAGTGGTGAAACATGAGGGTGAAAAAGGGCATTTAGTCAGCAGCATGGTAGTGGAACTCTGTCCCTCAGAACATCAGAGAACTCACCACATTCACTCAAAAAACATCTAAAAACATGGTTCATAACACATCAGACATGTCACCATTAATGAGAATATGTATTTTCCCTCAACCCAACCTTGCTGCCATTTGTGTCTCTGTTGTGTCAATGTGTAATATAATTTTTACCTTAACGTCACCGTTCGGACACTTATTGACTAACAATCTATCAAAATATCTGTTATATATGTTTTTCTCGCCTAAATTTTTACCCTTAAAAAAGTGCTGCTGTTTCCACATGCTTTGGCCCTCTGGGATGAC
>NC_048416.1:4704982-4715464 GCF_013103735.1 Etheostoma cragini
CACTGTCAATCTTTCCCAGGTGGGCCCAATGGCGACTGTGCGATATCATTGGCTTAGCTTGAGGGTATCTCTTGATAGACCTTCGTTTTAGCCCGCACAGGGAAAAAGTTACAAGCTATAGAAACCGAGAAATGATGCATCTAGATTTCTGAACGTCGAAACTTGGCCAGAAACTACAAGATTGTGAGGGGACCAGATAATTATGGATTACAAGGCTTGGATATTCTAATACCTTAGGGTGTTTTCGATGTAGGAAACTAAGGTTTTTGGCGATCTTTCACCGCTGTGATTAAAGACACGAGGAGACAGGTAGGAAACACACACTCGATTAGACTCAAATCTTTCTGTGTTTCTTTACTTCAGAACATGATTATCACCGTTGGGAGTCACCTAATTGCTTCGTGTTTGGGCTTGATGGAATCAGGAGACTTTAAGCTTTCAAATGATGTATGGCATGAGCGTGTTTATGACGGTTTAATGCTTACAATTTAGGAAAGAAGTCAGCACTTCCGAAAAACGGCGAGTTTATTTACCGTGCACGGGAACCGTCCGCCCAAGAAGTTAAAATACGAATATAAATGTACACTATTCTAAAGTACTCTAATCAGCCATGCGCTACCCTCGGCCATAACCGGACACCGCTATGGACTTAAAAACTTTTTAGGAGGAAAATTCATTGCCCGTGCGTTCTTACGTATTTCCTTCATTTCATATACTAATTAGACATCTAAATGTAATCATTTAGGACAATTCATACGTGGATTGTTAGATGGGTAAACATCAATTCTGTTAACATTTTGGTGATGATCGGAAATGGAAATTACTTCGAAAAGACCAGAAAGTACCCCGATAAGGCCAATAGCAGCGAGTGGTGTCCGAATGTGGACACAGTGACGCTAATGTCTGTGTCGTGGGCTATTTTCCATTCAGCTTAATCACTCCCAAGAAACTCCAGGACACAGCTGCTTAATTTCCATGAAGTTTACTGGGAATTTTGTGAAACTGAAATACAATACAATGAGAAGTCTACATTATAAATCAAACTCAAATGCACATAATTAGTGTAAATTGCACCGCTTAGCTTGCTATAGCCTATATGAGAAACACAATCAAGGTAGTAAAAACAACCAGCGGCAAGAAACATAAGCTAACTTAGCCTAGCACAAACAAATTAGCTTCTTAGCTGCCTCAATATGGTTACAAACTAACAATGAGCAATAACCTACTGTTACACGATGAGAAATACTCACAGACGTTGCCTTAGCAAAAAGGGAGAAGGAAAAGCGATCCACTCAGAAACAGACAACTGGCATGGCAATTTTACTTCCTGTTTCCCAACATGCACTGGTACTATGTTACTATGGTAACAAAGATAAACAAACCACTATAAACTGCTGAAACAAAGTAGAAGACACATTTTTAAGTGGCATGACAGTCTGTATTAGCAAACTTATACACTGTATTTATCAGTGGGATATGAAGAGTTGTATCTGTTTTACTGCTTTTAATAGTTGTGTTTTTGACTGTAATCTTATTATTGTTGTTTTTTAGGTAGACAATTTTAAGATCTGTCCAGGATCTGGCTAATTCTGGTGCATTTACAGAAATGTTAATTAATGTCCACTGTCCCTGTCTAATAAATTAATAAATTAAATTAAATTAAATCTAAAAAATGTACCAAAGCGACTGAGAAAAACTGTCTTACATTGTTACTGTAAATGAGAGAAACAGCTGATTGAAGTTAAGTAAAATAGTCCCATCTAAGAAACACACTCAGCTGTTTCGCATGACCATCTGTTTTTTACAGTATTCTTTATATGTTACAGTAAGTAAGTGTTGTACTTTGGGAGCAAAGATTCTGTCCAAAGCTGATTCTGATATTTCAGTAGCACATACAGTAAAAAGAGGAGCTATTTGGCTGATGTTGTGTGGAAAAGGAACAATACAGTAAAGAATAATTTTGATAAAAAAGAAGGAAATATTCTTGCATGAGGGGTAGAAGGATGAGTACCAGGATAATTCAGTCTCCATTTTGTTTTTTTCACAAACCATACATTCATAAAGCTACTCTGAGATGGCTCATTCATTTTTGTACTGAATTTCTGCAGCAAGAGGAACGAAATGCAGCATTAACTAAACCCCAAAAAACAAAAATGTAGAGAGGCTTCAAGAGAAACTGCAGTGTGAAACACAATCTATGGTAAATGTGCTGTATTTATATAGCACTTTTTTTTTGCAGCGCTTTTACATCTACAGGAGACATTCACCATTCCACCATGGTGTATGGCTGGGGCTGCCGTACAAGGTGCCACCTGCTCATCAGATAAACATTCAGACACATTCACACTCCGATGCGCAGCACCGGGGGCAACTCGGGGTTCAGCGTCTTGCCCAAGGACACTTCGACTATGACTGCAGCGGCGGGGATCGAACCACCAACCTTCCGATTGGAAGGCAACCGCTCTACCACTGAGCCACATGGTCAATACAATATACTATTATCTACTGTATAAAGGCAGACTTGTAATTCCATCTGATATTTTATGACATTGGGCTATGACTGACTGAACGTTCCCTTTGGGAGATAACACTAGGAGAGAATTACGTGATTTTGAGACATGTTTGCAGTGTTTTGGTAGACATAGTATATTGCGTAAGTGTATTATTGTATTTTGAAAATTAGTGTTGGACTTTAGTTTACAATGTGTGTTGGGACATGATATGTAGAACATAAGCTAGTTATTAATATCCCTGTGTGATTGTAATATTATTACTGATCATCTGTAGAAGACAGTCTGTTATTTCTCCTCTAACTTAAATGGATCAACATTGACTCCCAAGCTGTGGAGAAAGGGTTGGAATCAGGGCTCTTAAGTCTCCCTTAGTCTCACCTTGGGTATCTTTGTGTAAGTCTACTAACTTAGAACACTATTAATGTCACAGCGGGCAAAACACCTTCACTAATTAAATTTACGCTTTAATGTTACTTTATAACTGTCAAGCTACTTAGCCTTTGGAAATGAATGACTCTGCTGGAGTGTTAATGATAATCATGACTAGATGAAACAGTACTGTGCGTTACCAACCCGAACAAAAAACATTAGACTTAAATGTAGTTTAAAAAAATTAAAAACTCGTTATTTTTAGATAGATAGATAGATACATAGATAGATAGATATCATACTATAATAACTATAGAATTATAGTGTTACAGCAGCAAAATCAGTTGCACAGCACATAATATAAATATGAATGCTAGGATACAATATACATACATGCATACATAGATGAATAATAATAGGAATAAAATACAAGAACAAATATTTGACTATATACAAGTTGGGAATACAAAAATGTGCAACTGCTTAAGTAGTATGCTAAATATGTACAGTAGATAAGCCAATTGTGCAGGTTACAACCCTCTTTGTCTAGCTCTCTCTCAAACGCATGCCTGCGCGCACACCCACACACACACACACACACACCCACCCACACACACACACACACACACACTGCTGGCGCTGTACTCAGTTAATTGATTAACGTATATTTTTACGTGCAGAATAGGTGGCGCATGGTGCTCCGCCATGAGGCAAATGTCTGTGATTATTTTGCTAATGACAGCAGGACAGTTAGGGTTAGTGTCTGTTATCTCAACTGCTTAATTCAGTTGTGAAGTGAGGATAACATTCATAGGCACCTTTTGTTTTTCATAGGATATATCCAATAACATCTTGTGATGCAAAATCAGTTTGACTAAAATTATAAAGTTGTTGGCTTTGGAGTCTGGATAAACAGAAATGTTCAATGTCATAATTTAGGGGTTTCTGGCTTGCTTGCTTTACCTTTTCACCCTTTCTCTAACTGGGCATTTTGGTATTGGCAGTGGTAGAAGTACTTTTTTTCTAAAGTAAAACTATTATTACTATTAATACCGCATAGTCCTGCATTCAAATGTTTACGTCAAGTGAAAAGGGAGGCATTATCGACACGATAACTTAAAATAAATGGAATTTAGCCCCCTTCACAATGTACAATCAATTATGCCAAAAGTGCTATAATGTAGATTAGTTTAACCATTTAGCAATTTGATTTTCATTTGCAAAATCTCCTACCACAGCCAGAGACTCGGAGGTGACTCAGAGTTGGAGATTTAACTTCCTTACTAAGATATGCTGTATTCAAGACCAGTTGCTTTGAATGCCGGTAAACCCAGTTATTTATTTCATTTATTAGCTTGGCTTATGGCCTCCAGTGTTTTCATGCAGAATAAGAACAGGCTACCTGTCGTGCTTACAAACCCATTCAGATTGATGGACTAATGGACCCCCCCTCCATGCAGCATGTCAGCTTGCTTTAGAAAAAAGCAATTTGTAGGTCGGTCAAAACGTTCTTTCAATACGTGTTGTACACTTCCACATGTAAGCCAATTACCTATGACTCATGTACAATCATTTCCCTCAAAATATAATAATTTGAAGCCTAATATGACAGTTTAACATTACCCTTCTGGCTGTGCTGCTTTACACAGTCTGCCTCGAGTTCTTTGACTATGATAAAATGTGCACATAGACTTCTCTTTTCCTAAACAACTTAACTGCATTCTTCATTATGTTGGTTGCAGTTTTAAAACATGGTTACATGTGGTAAACATTGTAAAATGAACCTTCTTGGTAAAGTTTAGGAAAATATCATGGTTTAGGTTTAAATAAGTAGGGTTTGTTACATAGTCAATGATGACTTTTGATTTAAGGAGAGACATGTTTGCAGATATGCAAATGAGGTTTATTGGACAGCTCAGTAAAATGTTTAAAGCCTTTGGCGATTAGATTCCTTAACTATATGAATATTTCGTGTATATCTAAATAGGGGATTTGCACTATTTCCCTGCAACGACAGCTGAATAGCAAAGGGAGAAACAGATTTTTAAAAGCAGGGTTGTGACTCTGTGATTGGCCCTTGTAATTTGTGTATGATTCTGATTGGTTAAGCAGGAAGGCGAACGCATCCAAAAGCTGATTGCATTTAGGAAAAGAGCATTTATTAAATTAGGTGCCTGAAAGAATTTATGCTGAGATAGACAGAGACTAGTTGCAGATGTGCAACTGTTACACATCAAAAAAGTACATTTATTAGGACAACAGCTGAATTGATTTAGGAGTGCAATAATTAAAAATTAGAAAGTATTTACGCTGAGCTACATTTGTCATTAGCCAAAAACAAACGTAATCCTGGACAAAAGATGACGCACCAGAAATCTGATTTAGAAAGCAGTTGAGTTGTCAGGGAACGGCATTTTGACAAGACCGGGCTGGCATTGGACATCAATCAAGACTCTTAAAGGTAAATTTGGTTGCTCAAGTTCATTACAAAAGATTTAATCTTCCTCTCTGAAAGGGCCCTGGTGATACAGTCAGATGTTATCACTGCTACAAGATAATTTCATGTAACATGATGAAGCATTAGCTGACACATTGTATTATGCAGCAGGCTCTTGTTGACCTTGATTGAGAAACCCAAACCATCCCCAACACAAGTAAAAACAATGTTGAGGGAAGTTCTGGGATATTAATCAAACTATGTTTTTAACTGCATGATGCTATAAACTGAAGGTCCAAAGACAGACTGCCTCCATGTGCCTCCACTTTTACAGTATATCGACAAACTCCTCCGTCAATGTCATGACAAGTAAACAAAGTGAAAAATGTGTTCTGCAAGGCGGTTACACAGGAGTGGACAGATCAATTGCATTTCCACCCCTAGCTTTACGTTGGTTTGATAATTAAGTACAAATATTACAACTTAGAGGGGTCTGGTTGTCATTGGTCATTGTCAAAGGTTTCTTATGGCACACATATCAAATTTAATCAAATATAGTTATGACCATGGTAATCTAAAAGCCATTGTGTTGTTTATTACAGCCCAAGGTCTTAGACTTTCTCTGGCAATTACAAATACAATGCTTCAGGTGGGAATTTGGGGGATCTTGTTGGAAATGTACCATCCTAAGGGAAGAAAACCTGGAACAGTAGAAGACCACTGTGATTGCTGTGTCTTCAGAACATCATTCTGATGATATGACCTCTATAACCTAGAAGTTGAGTGGAATTCTAAATTTTAGCCAGCAATTTGGAGTGCACAAAATCCCAGATGTTCCTCTAAAGCCTGTTCTGTAAGATTTAATCACTCTACCTAAATTGGATGAGCTGCTGCAGATGGATGAGACATACCTGAGCTGGTGTCTTTGCATGGTGATAAGGAATAAATAAAACTGAAGACATAACCTCAAACTTCCTTAAAATGAAGGGATTTTGGTAAGAATCTGCCACAATCCAGCCTACACATACTCAGATGTAATGGTTTTAGTACCTTCATCACATTAAAAATGGACCTTTGATGCATAATGTATATCATATCAAAGAGAAACTGGTCCAATTCACTACATGAATGATATCATCAGCTGTTCCTAAGCCTTGGAGCCCAACTCTGTCTGTCTATTTCTCTTATCTGTCTTTTTCTTTGTCTGTCTGTCGGTCAGCTCCTCTTAGCTGTCTCTCTCTCTTTTTGTCTTACTGTCTGTCTGTCCGCTCCCTCTTACCTTCTGGTCTGTCTGTCTGCTTCTCGTACCCGTCTATCTCTTTTGTCTCTCTGTCTCTTTGCTTCTCTTACCCATCTCTCTTGCTCTCTCTCTCTCTGTCTGTCTGTCTGCTTCTCTTAGCTGTCTCTCTCTCTTTCTGTCTGTCTGCTTACCTTAGCCATCTATCTCTTTCTCTCTCTCTCTGTCTGCTTCTATTACCCGTCTCTCTCTCTTTTTTCTGTCTGTCTGCTTCTCTTAACCGTCTCTCTCTTTCTCTCTCTCTGTCTGTCTGCTTCTATTACCCATCTCTATCTCTTTCTGTCTGTCTGTCTGTCTGCTTACCTTAGCCATCTATCACTTTCTCTCTCTCTGTCTGACTGCTTCTATTACCCGTCTCTCTCTCTTTTTTCTGTCTGTCTGCTTCTATTACCCGTCTCTCTCTCTTTCTGTCTGTCTATCTGTCTGTCTGCTCCCTCTTACCCGTCTCTCTCTCTCTGTCTGTCTGTGGCTCTGTCTGCGTCTCTGTCTCTGTCTCTGTCTCATGCAGTCGTTTGTTAGAAACAGTAAATGCAAACTGAACAGTTTCCAGGAGTGTGGCTGTGAACAGGAAGACACGCTATGTGTGTTTAACACATCTAGATGGTTGTGACTCTAATGTCTTCAGCTGGATGGCTGACTAACACAAGCAAGCTACTTCACAGAATCTACTCTACAGAACATTTAAAGAACCCAGTCAACAGATGCAGGTTGGGATGGTCCCTGCTCCACTTCTTCTTCTTCAGAGCTTTGACGATAGTTGTGTTGTTACCGGAAATACCTGTCAGCTTCCATTGTCTCCACTTCACACTGACTGCAGTCCCCAGTATTATAAGTGAACTCTTGTGACCAATTCTTGATTTACTGTTTCTAACAAAAAATGCAACCAATGTTTTCTAACGATTTCAGGTTTTTGAGGTAGTACAGATGTTGAACTGAAGTGCTTTCCTGTTAACTGAAACCCTCTCATGTGTGGTGTCTGCACAGCAATGCTGGATGACGTGTTGAAAGAAAGCCGGCTCAACACAGTTTTTTTATTATAAAGTTTATTATATCAAAGATTCAGCGTCAATTTACAAGCTTCTGCAGCAGCCTGGAGAGTGCTAACCCAATGAACACACTCTAGCTTTCAATTCATTAGACATACTTTATGTAGGATATGTTTAGGTCACATGTTAGATAACATATAGGATTTGCTAGGTGACAAACCAAAGATCACATCAAAGTCATCACTTTTTAGCCTAAACATCCCTTCCAAAGTTCACTCCAACTCATGACCAAACTGCAATGTAAACCCCCTTCCAACAACAGTGTTTAATTTGAACAGATTCCCGTTACAAATCATAATATACTATGTATGAAAATACTGAAACGGGGCTCATAAACACTACTGAAACACTTTCACAAACACCACTGAAACATTTTCACAAACACTACTGAAACCCAGTCACGTGCTATACTGAAACATATCATATACTATTAAAAGTGAATGCCCGTTTCAGTTATGTATATTAGATTGAGGGTTCAGTATAGTATGTGAGAGGGTTTCAATATGGTGTGTGAGAGGGTTTCAGTATAGTATTTGAGAGGGTTTCAGTATAGTAGCCTATGTGAGAGGGTTTCAGTATAGTAAGAAAGAGGTTTTAAGTGAAGTATTTGAGAGGGATTCAGTATAGTAAATCAGAGGGTTTCGGTAGTAAAGCGGGTAACAGTTGTGTGTGCGTGAGGTTTCAGTATAGTATGTGAGAGCGTAAAACATTTCACTGAAGTGTGTGAGAGCATTTCCCTTGTATGTGTGTGAGGTAATTGTGAATAATGTTCCAGATGGCTCCTCATACATTTAGCTCAGACTTGAGGAGTATAAATAGTTGGTGCAGTCCGAGGTTGGATCATGTTCTTAGCATAAGCTTAAAGAGTTTGATTAAAAGTGTGCAGAGACCACGTCTTTGAGCAGGTCTTTGGTACGCGTCGTCAAATGAACCGCACTCAAGGGACAAACAAACTTTTAGAACAGGCCCAGGTGTTACCAGTAGGGCACTGACGACCAACCTGTAAAACAAGCAGTGAGATGAATCAGAACACTGCAGAACAGGCGACAGCAGGGGGTTGCCACATAGTATATAATCACCCTGTGATATGAAAGCTAAAAAAACAACTAAATGCTTAAAATAGATGTGTGCAAATTGGAACTGAAAAGGTTTTCCAACAATCTAATGTCTGCCAAATATGTTTTTGTTTTTATTCAGTCTGGTTCAAAACACAGGTACAAACCCACAGTTGGACTTCATGTCCCTACACAATTCAATTCCATGTAATTACTTTTGTTTTGCTTAAAATTGGCAATTTAAGAGTTTTGTGTAGAACTTTTCAATTGTTTTTCTTGTTTATTTACAGTAAATTGCTCTTAAATTGCTAGTCACATTGGAAAAAGTGTTTTATAAAGTGATATTTGCAGAGTGACAAGTGCAGATACGCAACACAAAATAGAAAGATGAGAGATGTGAGAGAATGACCTGAAATTGAACCAAGACGGTGTTAACACACTGAAGCATGAGTCCCAGTCCACCGAGCCACCTCTGAAATGACAGAATGAAGCCACAATGTGCATTTCCTTTGTCCTTTCTGCTGTGTGTGTGTGTGTGTGTGTGTGTGTGCAGGCCCGGGGAGAATTCCCGGTGGGCCGCTTCACTTTTGGGCCGGTCGAGGATTTTATTTGTTGTTGAAATTTGTCACATTAGTCTATCTTCTCTTAAAGTAGGTTACACACGTTCTGCATTCCAACACCGCAGCCTCTGCATGGGTTGTACCATGTGAGGGAGTTCTCCCCTCCCAAATAGAGTTAGTGGGGGCAGTCCATAACACGTCTTTTTCCAAAAGGTTTTCTCAGATAGGCTAGGCTCCCGATAGCTGGGCCGGCCCTACCGTAGACATCAGGGAGGATGGATGAATGGAAGGAAGAGGCCAGGAGGGACTGAAAAAAAGGCATTTGAGGAGGATGCTGCCAAATGTGCCAAGCTTATCGATTTATTTTCACAAACACAAGTGGCAACTGGTAAAGAGAAATATAGCCGAGGCCTAATGTTTAGCATTAGCAATGCAATTAGTTAGCTATAATCATTGTAGCGTTGTCAACCTATTAAGGAAAATATTAAATTTTAAATTTAAACATTATTTTTGTATCAGCCAATATATTGGTCATAGACTTTGCATATATTATGCCAACATTTATAATAATACTCAAGCTTCTGTGCATGCAGTGCAATGTTAATTTGCAACTTTTTTGAAGAGTGGAATGCTTTATTCCTTTCTTTCTTTCTGCTTTTGTTAATTTATCAACCTACTGTTGGTGTAGGTGTGGTGCAGGACCCGGACACAGAACGACCATAAGAGGGAGTAATGTACACGGGTTAATGGGTTTAATTCTGACGGAACAGAACAACCATCACAAAAACACATAAACAATCCAGACACGGGAGGTGATGTGGGAGATGAAGGAGATCCAAGGCAGAGGACGAGACGGAACACGAACGCACGGAATGTAGGTAACGAACTGGCGCAGAAGAGGCGGTCGGCCCAGGTTTAAGTATGGATGAGGTGATAATGATGATGAAGCTCAGCTGTGTAGGCAGATGGAGGAGGGGAAGAGTAGACATGCCTCTAATGGAATCCAGTAAGAGCGCCCTCTGGTAGCCGATGAAAACACAGACAGACGAACAGGGATAAACAACAACACAGAAGACAGCGGACCCATAACAGAGCCCCCCCCTCAAGGGACGACTCCAGTCGGCCTGAGCTTCCCAGGATGGGCCCGGTGGAAGTCCGACACCAAGGAAGGGTCCAGAATGAACCTCCTGGGGATCCAAGACCTC
>NC_048416.1:4715564-4719229 GCF_013103735.1 Etheostoma cragini
GTGTTTCAATGTAGACATGGCTAGGTCTGCAGCAGGAGACCAGTGGAAAGGTACTTTGGGAGAAGTGAGTTTAGTAAGAGGCGCCACCACCCGACAAAAATCCCGAATGAACCTTTGATAAAAATTAGCAAACCCCAGAAACCGTTGTAAATGCTTACAAGACGTAGGCGTAGGCCAGCTGGTGACTGCCTTGGTTTTCTCCGGGTCTGCCGCCACCTGTCCTCCCTCGACGGTAAATCCCAGGAATGGGACCAATTTCTGGTGGAACGAGCACTTCTTTGCTTTAACATAAAGCTTGTTCTCCAACAGACGTTGCAGTACCTGTTGGACATGGGAGACATGCTCTGACAGAGAGGAGGAGAAAATCTAAATGTCATCAAGGTACACCACTACGAACCGCTTTAAAAAATCCCTCAACACGTCATTCACAAGTGCCTGAAAAACCGCAGGGGCATTGGTAAGGCCAAACGGCATCACCAAGTACTCGTAGTGGCCCAACGGAGTGTTGAATGCCGTTTTCCACTCATCACCAGCACGGATTCGTATGAGATGGTAAGCATTGCGAAGGTCTAGCTTGGTGAACAAAGAGGCGTGTTGAAGGGGTTCGAAGGTCGAGTTGATGAGCGGCAGGGGATATTTATTCTTGATAGTTATGTTATTAAGTCCCCGATAGTCAATACATGGGTGAAGACTCTTGTCCTTCTTCTCAACAAAGAAGAATCCCGCCCCTACCGGTGACGAAGAAGGACGGATAGTCCCGGCTGAAAGAGATTCCCCGATGTACCTCTCCATCGCCTCCCGCTCGGGCCGAGACAAACTGTACAGACGGCCGGAAGGGTACGGAGCGTCCGGGAGCAACTCAATAGCACAGTCATACGATCTATGGGGTGGAAGTGATTATGCCTTTGTTTTGTTAAAAACCTTAGCTAAGTCCATGTATTCGGGAGGGACCGCGGACAAGTCAGACGGAGTCGCCACCGAAGGGGAAACACACTCAGCGGGAGGAACAGCGGAGCCCAGACAAGCAGAGTGACAGTGGTCGCTCCAGTTCAGGATGGCTTGGCGATGCCAATCGATTTGGGGATTGTGTAATGTCAACCAAGGGAATCCTAGAGTAAGCGGGGTAGTAGAATCTGAAATAATCCTGAATGTAATTGTCTCTCTGTGGTTACCGGATAGGATAACCGTGACAGGCACGGTCTGGTGGGTTATCCGGGCCATAGTATGACCGTCAATGGCGGTGACGCGGAACGGGGTAGCAATCGGCTCAGAGGGTAACCCAGCCTGAGTAAGAAGGTTACCGTCTATAAAATTGTCCTCTGCTCCAGAGTCAACGAGCGCCGAGAGAGGCAAGGAAAAGGTCTCAAACTGCAGGGTGGCTGGAACCTGCAGGCGGAGAGCAGTAGGTTTAGGAATAGCGACTGGGCTCGTCAGAGTGCCTACTTCTACTGACGAGCCTTGTCTTTTGGCCGGGACGGACAGTTGACCACATGGTGAGAGGGATCCCCGCAATACAGGCACTCACCTGCCTGTAGACGGTGGCGTCGCTCCGCAGGGGACAGTCTGGCTCGACCAAGCTCCATAGCTTCCTCCGCTGGCTCTCTGAAGGTGTAGTCAGGCGTAGAAGCAGGAAGCGACGGGGAAGACGGTCTCCGAAGCCTGTCAGGGGCTGTCGTCCGTTTGGTGGAGCCAGGCGGCCCGCCTCTCTCGCGTCTCCTCTCCCGCAATCTGTTATCCAGTTTAATGGCTAAAGAAACCATTTTATCAAGGGAATCGGGCTCGTCCCGCACAGCTAGTTCATCCTTGATAACTTCAGATAAGCCATTGATAAAAAAAAAACAAAGCGCCTCCTCGTTCCACCCAGAATCAGCGGCCAGCGTCCAAAATCCCACGGAGTAATCCGCTACGCTGTCTGCTCCCTGCCTGAGTCTGAGTAAACGCTTCGAGGCACAACCCACATAATCCGGGTGGTCAAAAACAGTCTTTAATCTTTCGGAAAAGTCATTAAAAGAAATCTCAGAGGTGCCAAGACTAGAGCACATAGCTTCAGCCCAAGCAAGCGCTCTGCCTCTGAGTAACCCCATGACAAAATGCACCTTGGTAGTGTCCGATGAAAAAGACAGTGGCCGTTGCCGTAAAATAAATCCACATTGAAGCGGGAAACCCCGACACTTATCCAGTTCTCCGGCAAAAGGCTCCGGAGGGCATATGGGAGGCTCGCGGTGAAGAGTGGAGTAGGCAACCAATGTGGGAGCGGGTGGAGCGGCAGCCATCTCTGTGGGAGAAGGTGGTGAGACAGACAGAGAGGGAGAGAGACAGACAGCCAGTTTGCTAACCTGCTCGGTTAGGTTGGAGACCTGATTGAACAACTGCTGGTTGTTCTCTAGCAGAGTTCGGATGAGTTGTATGTGTTGCCCAAGTAAAGCACCCTGGGATTGGATAGCCCGCTTGGCGCCCTCCTCTCCTGTAGCCGGTGGTTGTGCTGTGGGGTCCATGTTGGCCAGTTCGTTCTGTTAGGTGTGGTGCAGGACCCGGACACAGAACGACCACAAGAGTGAGTAATGTACACAGTAAATGGGTTTAATTCTGACGGAACAGAACAACCATCACAAAAACACATAAACAATCCAGACACGGGAGGTGATGTAGGAGATGAAGGAGATCCAAGGGAGACGACGAGACGGAACACGAATGCACGGAATGTAGGTAACGAACTGGCGCCGAAGAGGCGGTCGGCCCAGGTTTATGTATGGATGAGGTGATAATGATGATGAAGCTCAGCTGTGTAGGCAGATGGAGGAGGGGAAGAGTAGACATGCCTCTAATGGAATCCAGTAAGAGCGCCCTCTGGTGGCCGATGAAAACACAGACAGACGAACAGGGAAAAACAACAACACAGAAGACAGCGGACCCATAACACCTACAGTGGTGTGAAAAAGTGTTTGCCCCCTTCCTCATTTCCTGTTCCTTTGCATGTTTGTCACACTTAAGTGTTTCGGAAAAAAAATCAAACCAATTTAAACAATAGTCAAGGACAAAACAAGTAAACACAAAATGCAATTTGTAAATGAAGGTGTTTATTATTAAAGGTGAAAAAAATCCTAACCATTATGGCCCTGTGTGAAAAAGTGATTGCCCCCCTTGTTAAAACATACTATAACTGTGGTTGTCCACACCTAAGTTAAATTTCTCTAGCCACACCCAGGCCTGATTATTGCCACACCTGTTCACAATCAAGGCATCACTTAAATAGGAGCTGCTTGACACAGTAAGGTCCACCAGAAGATCCTTAAAAGCTACACATCATGCCAAGACCCAAGGAAATTCAGGAACAATTGAGAAAGAAAGTAATTGAGATCTATCAGTCTGGAAAGGGTTATAAAGCCATTTCCAAAGCTTTGGGAATCCTGCGAACCAGAGTGAGAGCCATTATCCACAAATGGCAAAGACATGGAACAGTGGTGAACCTTCCCAGGAGCGGCCGGCCGCACAAAATTACCCCAAGAGTGCAGCGACGACTCATCCAAGAGGTCACCAAAGACCCCACAACAACGTCCAAAGAACTGCAGGCCTCACTTGCCTCAGTAAAGGTCAGCGTTCATGCCTCCACCATCAGGAAAAGACTGGGCAAAAATGGCCTGCATGGCAGAGTTCCAAGGAGAAAA
>NC_048416.1:4719329-4728411 GCF_013103735.1 Etheostoma cragini
AAACACACCAGCAAGTCCACCACCGAATGGCTAAAGAAAAACAAAATGAAGACTTTGGAGTGGCCTAGCCAAAGTCCTTACCTCAATCCTATTGAGATGTTGTGGTATGACCTTAAAAAGGCTGTTCATGCTCGAAAACCCTCTAATGTAACTGAATTAGGACAATTCTGCAAAGATGAGTGGGCCAAAATTCCTCCAGGACGCTGTAAAAGCCTCATTGCACGTTATCGCAAACGCTTGGTTGCAGTTGTTGCTGCTAAGGGTGGCCCAACCAGTTATTAGGTTTAGGGGGCAATCGCTTTTTCACACAGGGCCATGATGGTTTGGATTTTTTTTCACCTTTAATAATAAACACCTTCATTTACAAAATGGATTTTGTGTTTACTTGTGTTGTCTTTGACTATTGTTTAAATTGGTTTGATGTTCCGAAACACCTAAGTGTGACAAACATGCAAAGGAACAGGAAATGACAAAGGGGGTAAACACTTTTTTACACCACTGTATCCTTGTGGAAAAGTGGAATCTTTTTTTTTAAGTTCTCAGCTTAAGGGAATTATTATTTAGCCGTTACATTATTTGTTGAACCATGGTATTAATAAAAACTACAGGATAGTAAGAGCTCAATTGTTGCTTCATTTGTTAAATTCCCCCCAAAAAGTGTGCCAGTCTCGGGCCTGAAAGTCCCGGGCTGAAAAGTGGCCCCCCTCCGGCCCTCTGTGTGTGTGTATGTGTGTGTGTGTGTGTGTGTGTGTGTGTGTCACCCAGTCTGCAGATTTGAAAAGTCTCTTTCTCTCTAAGTCACAAGGAACAAACAAACAGTAAAAATTAAGTAAGAAATAAAAGGCTAGGGGGCACAATTATTCAGGAGAAATAAAGACTAAAGTCTTATGCCTTGGTTAGAGATAGAAGGAGAGTGGGAACTAGACAGAACTTTAAC
Organism: Etheostoma cragini; assembly: GCF_013103735.1. Taxonomy (NCBI): domain Eukaryota; kingdom Metazoa; phylum Chordata; class Actinopteri; order Perciformes; family Percidae; genus Etheostoma; species Etheostoma cragini. The sequence continues at coordinate 4,720,267 of NC_048416.1, forward strand.
AGCAACCATAGCACCAGCTGGATATCTAATTCCCCGTTAAGATAAAGACTGATGCCGCCCTGCTTTTGGTGGCATTCCCCTGGTGCAACAAAAGCCAGTGGCTAAATCAAATTAACATCTCCTCTGACTTGATGTCCCCACAAGAACAAATCAACGAGCTGAATTGCAAACAGGACCAGAGCAACAGAGCAAATCAATGCGCCTGGCCCTCCACTGTGTGTGTGTGTGTGTGTGTGTGTGTTTGTGTAAGTGTGTGTGGTTAAAAGCACTCTCCCCATTTTTGTTTTCCTAGGAGGCTGCAGATTCCAAATGAATAGCCAGAGCGACTGAGGTAGGGATAGGTAAAAAAAAGGGTTTAAGTGAGGTCCTTTTTGAGTCTCATAAAGGACAGATGGAGCTCTTATTAAATGTTCTGTCCATATACAAGATTCAAGGTTCAATATTCAAGATGTCTTTATTGTCACACCACAGTAAACTGTACACTGTAGTTCACAGCTTAAAAAATACAGCAGAGAAATAATTAAAAAACTGTAGAAAAGTGGAGTTATTAGTTATATGAATAAAAATAAATAAATGCTTATATGGGTGTGCAGAGCATGTAGAGTGAGACATTTAAATATACAGTCTAAATAACTGAAAAATATAATTATCTAGACACATACAACCCCTGGAGCGCACACACACACACACACACACACACAGCAAAGAGAGGAGAGTAACCCTGCGACATCTGACTGATGGCAATTTGCAGCAGGTTAGACTTAACGTCACGCTGACATTGACATGGTAAAAGCGGCCTGGACGTGTGCTAGAAACAGCTCTGAATAGATGTCAGAAAGATATTTAGCTCCTGTTTTCAGAAAGTACAGCAAGTAGTTGCTGCTGGTGACTGTGTGACTGTGGAAGTCTTTGCTTTTTACTTTTATGTGACACAGCCAGACACCTTGTTTTTGAAGTTGTTGGCATCAAGCCTGTGTCTATATTTCCTCTAATTGTAGGTGCAGACTGAGGAAAACAGAAAGATGAAAGGGAAAGAAAAAGCAGCTGGATTTTCATCCAAGAAATACCGTGTAAACATATTGGTTACCTAAGTCTTGTATATTAGGGTTGTTTTGTATTTTGCCTCTGCCAAGAAGGTTGTTTTCAGTTTTTGTTAGTTTTTTTGTTAGTAGGATGAGAAGAAAATGCTGGCCTGATTATCAAGAACCCAAAGGGTGTAGCATTGAAGCCATTACATTTAGGAGCAGAATCACATGGCTGAAACACAAATTATTTGTCACTTTTGTTACCAATTGTTAAACATGCTTCGGTAAATTCTCTCCTATCTGTTTTAACAGATAATGAAGTTTGAATATATATTGATTGTGAACTGCTCAATACAGCTGGTTTTATATGGGTAGCACACAATGTGAAGTAATTAAAATGGTTTTGATTACATTGAAGACAAATGTAAGCATGAAATGTAAGCCATGTGCATCTTTCACAAATATTTCCACTGTCAACAAGTCCTCCTATTGAAACAATATAAAAGCTTGTTTGGCATTGCCTTTCAAGGAATAATTTTATTATCAAGAATAGACAGGAACCACTGAAGGTATAATAAAGTTAAGTTTAGGACCAAAAAGCTTTCTACAACAGTTCTTGTGTTACAATGTAGAATTAGATAAATCTCTATAGTCACAATAAACCGTCAATGTTGTCAGTTTCTCAAAGTCCAAGGGCACCGGTTCCCTTCCCAGCGTCACACCGTAAATTCATGTAGACTAGACCCACCAACCAACAACAGTTTGTTTCCATCCAGAGGAATAGAAGGTAAACAACTCTGTGCTGTGTTTTCAAGGTGTATTGCATGCAAATATGATCCGCCGTGAGCATGCTCTATTTTATTTTGAAAATTAACCAGATGTTTTATTTTTTTATCTGCCGTGTAAAATCAAAGCTCTGGGTATCTGCTTCGGAGGGTTAGGGTTAGGTTCAGGGACGGAGTCAGAACACAGCCGTTCCACAGTCAGTGAAAATACACACACTGACTTTAATGGATCCCCTGCCGTCCCGTAACCGGTGGAAATTGTGAGTAAGATTATTTGCCCTTAAAGTGTGACTTCAGTATTTGTTGACCTGGTCCCTATTTTCCTGTTTCTGTATCTGATTGACTGAAATTGGTCTAGTATTAAGCTGCAGTCAGCAGCGGTCAAACAAGCTGCTAGTTTTTTTTGCCACCAACGTGCTCAAAATATTATTATGTTGTCATACCTGTATGACATTATGATGGAAAGGACCCCTACAGAGGTTGATCCTTTTGTCAAAGAGTGAGGTCCTTTTGTTTGCAGTTTTTGTAGATTGCTGAACGACTGGAGCCACATGTGCAAAACCACATTCTGCATTGCCAACAGTCACCCTAACTAAACAGTTCAGATCTCCTGAAAAACTCATTGTAAGCAACATAACTCTGTACATTTTTGAAGTAATAGGATTTTGTCAGCAGCTTGAATACGTTTAATTAGCATTTTTTTCTTCACTGATCCCTAAAAAACACATATTTTACTGACATATCTCCTTATGAACAGTTGGATTTGTAGTGCCGACCTGTATGAGAAGTGGACTATAAGTTAAATTAACAAAACAAATGTGGTTTTCAGACTGGTTTCCTTTGTGCTTTTCAACCATAGAACTCTATAATAGATTTTTTCTACTGTTTAAAACTGTTTAATTAATATTTCTTACATTTAAAAACCCGCACACTTGGACAACCTTTGTTTAGTTTCTCATTCTTGGAAAAGTTGTTGCGGTTCGGTGCTCCTTAGGCCTTCAGTTTAGCAATTTTATTAGGTTGGCAGTCGCTCAGTCTGTAGGGCGTTGGGTTGGGATCCAGAGAGTTGCTGGTTGAAGTCACCATATGGACCAAAGTATTGAGTCTGGACTGGTATCTGCCGAGATGGCAGTTACAATGAAAATTCTCAACAAACATTTTATTATTTTTGTGTTGTCATTTTGATGGTCAAGAATAGGACGGTGTGTTGATGTCAAACTGACATCAAGTTTTTTGATGTCAGATCAAAACATTGATTAAAAAGCGTCAAAAGTGTTGACTTTCAATTTTGACGGGGAGACAACAAAAGGGTTAAACGCCTTCGTCATTCAAAATATAACCATGAACGTAACTAAGAAAAGAGCGGGTAGCAGCGTCTAATCAATTCAAGTACTACTGTCAACATGGCTAGCGTTCAATGCAACTCGGTTGTCTCTTTGAAAGAAGTTCCTTTTAGTCGACGAACAAATCAAGATAAATTGGCAACAAAAGAATTAGACAGGCAACAGGCATGACGCCCTTGTCCCAGAGTTTAGACGTCTGGCTACATGAAAAGACAAACAAAACAAACTTTTCAATAAATGTACATGAAGCAACTAATGGGCCAAATCATGAATGTATATTCACTTTTTTGATCAAGACCTGGCCAAAGTAACTAAAATGATTTTCACAATGTTTCAATGTGGGATTATGATATTATTGCTGTATGAAAATCAACATTGACTCTTCATTTATTACATGGTGCGAAGAAGTAAAAATGGATCTAAAACTTTTTACTTCTTAAAAATGAAGACTTTTATTAATGTGTAACGTAAGAAGGACTGTTTTGCCAGTCAAATAAACTTTAATGAGTGCATATTGAAACATTACACTTTGTCCGTCCCCCGTCGTCGTCTTGTTTTATGTAATAGGGTATGACCCATGCTATAGTAAAAAAATCATCTTTTGAAAATTGATCATAATTCCTTAATTAAAACGATATCAAAATCTAACCAAGGACACCAATTTTCTTTTTTTTCTCTTTTTTTACTCTTTTTTATTCAACTATAGCGTGGACTCATGAAATCATGAGCACCACTGTATACTATGCTGACAATCCAGGCTAGGTGAGACACAGGCTAACTTAAACACTAAAGACTCAATGCATCCCTTTCCATTTTCTGTGGAACTGAAATATTTCTACCATACGGAGATAAATTGCATATACCTGTACATGAAATATAGACTCCAGTACTGTACACAGCCTAACAAACACATTGGTCTGTTTGCCTTCAGGGACTCCTCTCAACAGCCCCTGCAAGAAGCAACAGGAGCCAAAAGACCCAGAACTGCTTTGAGAGAAGAGGAGAAGCAGGGGCTGTCTGAAGAGGTCTGTGACAAAATCCTCCACACCAAAGCAAGGTTCTCTTTCACTGGCCACCTTTGGAGTGCTATGTTACTGCAAGCAGATATGTTTGAAAGGTACTGCCATTCATTTCCTGATGAGGCTCTGAATGCCATTGTGAACGCTCACCCCATGCTGAACAAGGCAAAGCTCAAGACGGAGCTCTCTCTCTCTAATCTAGGAGAATCCTGAATTCAAGGGCTGCTGTTGTGCACTGGCACTGTACCAGGTTCTTATGAGCTCCAGGAGACATTCTCTGAGACTGGGGCTCTGTTGAACATTACTACTCACACCTACTCCTATGACAACAGCTGAAGCTTAGAGGTGTTTCTCAACTTTGACACGAGTTATTCCTGCAAAATTCCTTCAATGGGACAGGTTCATCTGAATCAGTGCACAGTTGTTTTAAATAGTTATTTATTATTAATTCAAAAAAAAATCAGTTCATGTTCAGTTTTACAAATCTATACAATTGGCCAGAATGTGGTTGTTAATTTTTGCAAAGCCATACAGATAGCCGTGTTTACCTTTTCTAAATATTTAATGCTGTTTTCAGGCAAAATGTCTATCCCTGTTCATGTTCATTTTCACTAATCTATGCAAGAGGGCAGAATATGGAAGTCTTATTACCAGTAACTTGCATCAATGTTTTTAGTAGCCTCTCTCAAAAGCTCCATCTCACTTGTAGTGATTCATGCTCCGGTGCATATAATTCCAATTCATCCATGAGGCCTTTTTGAAGGAAGTAATTAATGTGTATATCAGAAATTTTTGTTCTTTCTGGTTTGGTCTTCAAGGTGTAAAGCCAAGATGCACAGACCATCTCAAGCCTCACTTTAGTTTTTCACTTCATTCAGTTACTTTGCTTTTATTAAGAAGCACTTTGGTGATATCCTACACTCCAGAAAATGTAGTTCTGAAGATCCCCTTCCCTCAACAATGTGTCTCCTTGTTAATGCCAGGCTGGTACTATATATCGTTTAAAGTGTGCACTTCCCTTTTAATCTAAAAGATTATTAAGCTGCAGTACCTTTGAAATATTGTAAATGTGGTAGAAGCTCTGATCCTGCTTTGTATTTCCAGCTGATATAATATGGCATAGCTGATGTGAAAGAACACCCTTGATTATTTTTACTGTGATAACTTATTTTGCCTTTGTGAGCCAATACTATTGAGATCAGTCAACAAATGCTTCTGGTATTGACTTATATGCTGCCCCCTTCTTTATGTAGTCACTGGACATATCTTTTTAAAAATGTGTCCTGTTTAGGTAGTTTACATCCCACAACATTGGCTTAATGTAAGTAATGAATTAGTGGAATAATTAATGTGGAACCATGTCTTTTTTCTTATGAAGGCCGAATGCTTATTTCTTACAAAGCTTCCCACCTGTTCCTTATTTAGCTAGAGGGGAAATATTTCTCAATGTGCCCATTGAATCGGTCACCTTAACCATCAGAAAAACTGCCCCCCCCCCCGAACATTTTTTCAAGAGCTGTCACTGCAACCGAAAACAGTCTGGTGTCAACAAGGGTACATTTAGACACCATTAGATGGGAAAATAGAGTCCAGGTTAAAAAATAACGGATTTACCCTTCAAACAAACCCACTAACATGTTTTTCTCTTGAGGACAACACAACCTGGCAATCCAGTGACTGAAAACAGCAAATATTTCTAGATAATAAACAGGTCGCTTGAGGTGAATATGTGTTTTTTGTCTATGAATTTTATGCCATAAACAGTGATGGACACATTTTTTAGAGAGTTTCTCTCATTGTGTCAGTCCAATTACGAAGCCCAGAAATGTCAAAACTGCTGCATAAATCTCCACTTTATGACCATTAGTTGGTGTATTAAAGTACACTGAGTGGATTCCATTGTTATAATCTTTAGCATAAAATTTGGCCAACAATGTCTGACATTTCCAAACAATAACAAATGACATCATGCTAATCGAATCCTTTATGTGATGCAGCTCTAGCCAGCAGCATGGAGGCCTGTCTATTCACTTCAACTGTGGGAAACACATTTACGTAACTCTTGGTTTATTTTGGGTGGCATTTCAAGATTGTGCGGAAAATTCCCCTGACATCTGGACGGAAACATAACCAGTGACAGAGAGAGGATAGTCAGTGTGTTTCATTTTCAACTCTGCCTTGTTCATTTAGCGCTGGGATTCTTTAGTCTTTATTCCATCTCTACTCCGTCACAGCATGTCCCCGCAGACGGGTTCATCATCGGGACTGGGCTGAAATGAGAATCGTATACAAAATTTAGTTTTTCCTGGCACGGACTCAAGACAGGGCAAAACGGGGACAGCACACAAAGATATTGGAGGGAAAAAACAACATCTATAATTTTTGGGGGGGATGAAGCAAAGCAAGTTCAGAGGACATTCAGGCATAGGGAAAGAGACAAAATTTTCTTGATTTGATTGTAAAACAGCCTGTGATGTTAAATTGTATCAATGCATAGAATATAGTCTTAAATAGAGGTACACAGGGAGGTCAAAGGTCGAGATCAGAACGGGAAACTGATGCACAATGATGCTTGAACTCAGGAGCTTTGTTTGAAGTTTAACCATTTTAAAACTTTGTATCACAAATAGAAGTGAGCTAAAGACCCCCAATAATCTTCATTAGAATATTCACAGACTCACACTTTATTATATTACGTTAAAACCCTGATAAATACCTTGTTACATAAAATGTTATCTAAAAGTTCAAGTGACTGTAACTTTTTCTTTCTTTTTCTTCTTTCTGTTTTGAAAGCCTTGTCATTTTTAATACAATGATCTTAAATAATCTGTAACAGCAAATGAGACTAACAATTAAAAAGGACGCGGTTATCATGTAGTTTTTAGTAAGGCATCTGCCCTGGTCAGATTTTTCTCGCAAAGTCACAAAATGATTTGCAACAGGTAGACGGCATACTGATGCCGGGAAATGAGACAGTGGCATATCTTAGTATTAAGATATTTTGTCAACCCACAATGATGTTTCATCAAGACAGCACCTGTGTGTGGGTTTTCATAGAAAACAATGGGTGTGGGATTTCTAGTGACGAATGTGGTCATGTGGGCAATTAATCAATATTACATTGATATCATTATAGAAGACTAAATATCGTCTTCAACTTTGGATATAATATCATAATATGGCATAAGTGGTGTTGTTTCCTGGTTTTAAAGGCTGCATTACAGTAAAGTGATGTAATTTTCTAACCTTACCAGACTATTGTAAATGTGCTACTATTTGTTTTTTACCCACTTAGTCATTATATCCACACTACTGATGATTATTTTTTCAAAAATCTCATTGTGTAAATATTTTGTGAAAGCACCAGTAGTAAACATTACAATATCGTAGTATACTAAATTTGGTCAAAAATATCGCGATATTTGCAATAGTATGAAGCCTAAAAATGCAAAACAAAAGACCCCAAAGTGCACGATAACAGACGACCTCAGAACTTCTCAGAACTCAGAACTTCTCTCATCTGGATTTATGGAGTTCACTCTTAGAGCCGTTCTGACACTGTATTTAGCCAGATTTATCCCCTGAAGCACTGACTAATTTTATTGTAGTGATGTCCAAATGAAGCGTCATGAAGCATTTTCTTTATTTTCTGAGCCCACTGGATGGTGCTCCCTGTTCACAAAGTGTGGAAAAGCACTCTCAAATGCCATTCCTTGTGCCTTTTTTCTTTAAACCAAGTGGTGTTGGTTTGGATGAACAAATACAACTAATTGTTTATGACGCTTTACTTAATGTGCAGTTTAGGGGGGTCCATAGCACATGTATAATCGCCTTAATAATTAATAATAAGGCGCTCAGACAATCAGATAGGTTTCTGGCAAGTCTGACATTTAAGCAGAGATGGGAAGTAACGAAGTACAAATACTTCGTTACTTTACTCAAGTAGATTTTTCTGATATTTTTACTTTACTTT
>NC_048416.1:4728511-4733711 GCF_013103735.1 Etheostoma cragini
GGAGTATTTTTTAACACAAGTATCTGTACTTCTACTTAAGTACGGAAAGTGAGTACTTTTGCCATCTCTGCATTTAAGTCAGCTGTCTTCAGTCTGAGCAGTTTGATTTCCCACATGACTGTCAAAAGATATGTAGTGACCTTGTTTTAATAGTATTGGAGTAATACTTTACACATTGTAGCTAAAACTGTAGTCTTGAGATTGCTGTAATATACTGTAAGACTGAACTTTTGTTACAGAACAGAGGGATCCCACTGCCTCCAGCCATCTGTGGCTACATATTATTCTTTGTTTTAAATAATAATATTTAGGCTACTTAAATTAAATTGAAACAATGAGGATCTTATTAGTGTATAACCTGACAAAACTGAAATTGTAAATGGACGAAACCAACCGGGGTGTAACCTTCCATGTAGTGTAAGTTAATGAGGTGTATAACATCAATAAAAAGGCATAGTGTCAGTCCAGCTTACTACACACTCTGGTAAATTCTGTAAATGTTGTAACTGTGAGGGACAAAGCTGTGTTTTTGAAAGATGAGTGGACATTTACCCCCTACACGGTGGAAATGACATCCATGGCCCACCCACCGCCATGGCCCAGTTCTTTTACATTACTCTCAAATGCAACATCTTGATGTCAAACTGCAGCCTGCTTCTTATCATCACATCTTTAGGGAAAGCTTTTTGTACAACCCAACCTCCTGACTCATACTATTGAGTACATGTGCAGCTGCGGCCCTTGATCAAATGCATTACACATACACAGACGCGCACACTGGCATCGAAGGGAATCGAGACCAGCTCCGAATTGGATTTCTACAGGTCTCCCCTTATCAAATGAATGAATGAATGCATCATCATAGCTCCTTGAACTATGTCCCTCACAAAAGTGTTTGATATCAAGGGAGACTCCTCGCTTCATTTGCCTCTCGCTGTTTCTGCCTCAGACACTAACACACACATTTCACAATCAATCCCTGAAGACGTTTCTAAAGGCTCATTCTCAAAGAGGTTTCAAAAAGCTTCTCTTTGAATGTCTGATGTCTGGGGAAAAGCTCTGGAAGTTTGGATATCAATACCAAGAAACTTCAAAACCACTCTGTAGTGCACACACACACACACAAACACACACATGCATACTCCCCCCCCCCCCCCCCCCCCCCCCCCCCCCCCCCCCCCACACACACACACACACACAGTGTGAGTGACATAGCCCACACATCTATCCCAAACAATTATTTCCTATTAGATAAGACATAAACTTGGTTTAAAACCGTTTCATTTCTTGCTAAACAACGGGGCACAACTAGAGGCACATGTAAAAAATCTTTGAAACTGGTCCAGTACTGAGTGAGACACTGTGACCAGCAGAAGTGAACAGAGCTGTAATTCAGTAATATAGGGCAAATGTGTAACCTCAATTTCCTTACACTAAAAGATAGCGATTACTGGGATGTTTGATGTTACACTTTTTTTTAATTGCTTAACAACAGTGGGCAGACCTGGAGATACATGCAAAGCTCTAACCACAGTCTTTGACCACAATCTGCACCACACTGTGGACTAGTGATGGTCAAATGAAGCTTTGCGAGCCACTGTCTTTATTTTCTTAGCCCCAATAGAAAGCCCCATCTAGTGAGCTCAGAAATAAAGACTGTGGTTCGTGAAGCTTCGTTTGACCATCGCTACTGTGGACTTACAGCACTTTTTTTTCAAATGCTAACCCACTGCTTTCAAAACTGTTAACCACACATACAAAACAGAATGGATTTCAGTCTGATGAATTTCAAACACTGCTGATTGCAATTTCAGCTGAAAGCCTGAGCATGTGTCTGATTTTAGATTTGTTAGAGGGAAAAAAAGAAACACCAAACAAGAATGAAAGAGAGAACTTGGTCCCGAGATGAGCCGACCAACCCAATCAGATTTTACTCAAACTGGGACGTTCAGTGAAAATCAAGTAGGAGATCCCGTTTGCCGGGTTCAGGCCTACCGGACCCGCCCAGTGATCACGCTGCTCTGGGGGACCGGCTGCGCAGTGTGAAGCCGTCCCTGATGCTGAGGGGCGCAGAGCCTCGCCTGTGAAAGCTACTCTGTTCATGATAATTAAACTCATACGTCTCATAAGGCCCATGTCCCAGATATGAAAGCCCCCAAACTGGATTACTGGATATAATAATACACCATTTTGTATTTTGAATTGTGCCACCATAATTTGGCATTTGGCATGTGATTTCCTTGTCATAAATATTGAAATTTTAACCATACATATTTGTCTAAAAATGTATCAGAATGCAGGAATTGAAGTGTTTTAACCTCATAATTTTCTAGTGGAGGACCCCAAGAACCCCCCTGCGTTGTGTTACCCGAAGGCCAACTCTGACCAAGGAAAATCCCTGAACTATAATCACAGACAGCCATAAAAACATATTTAGATTGCAGTTAGAGAGTTAAAACAGAAAATATATGGAGAACTAGTCAGACAATATGTACAGTGTCAACAGAGATAAAGATGGACAAACGAACAGACTGACAGTGACAACAAAGAACCACATACTGTAGAGAATGACACCAACAGCATACAAATGGCATAAATAGGCAGTATGGGTCAATGGGTTATGAACTTGTAATACTAAGCATTGTTTGCCAGTTACTTACATTAAATATTTAAAAATCTATTTCGTAGGGTACTGCTTATATTATTTCATCATCAGCTGAATTGCCATGCCATTTCCTTGTTCCTTTAAACCAAAAGTGCCATTTAGTGGGCTCTGATAATAGAATAATAAGAATTTAGTCCACAAAGCTTCATTTGACCATCTGAATTGACTGGGTTGTCTTATTTCTCATTTTGTGGGTTGGTAGGCACTCAAGATACCCAAATGTACTTTATGTGCACAAGCACTGGAAGAGTGAGTTTTTCATAATATGTCTCCCATAATTTCAAACCCTTTCATCTTTCATGGATATGTCTTCACTTCAATTTGCGCCCACTTTGGCTGTCTTTGATTACATTCAGTTACTCATTGCCTAAAATTTGGTTCACATAGCGTTTTTAACACACCTTAAAAGTCAGAATATCTCAGCCTCGGTTGCATTGATTTTTACCATTCCAATGACTTTGTGGAGGTAGAATGCAAAATTGCTTATTTTTGCTGCAAAAGTGCCCCTTTAAAATTATGCAACATGGCCAAACACTAGTCAGCTGAAAGTGTAATTCCTAATAAAACATTTTTATCTTGACTTATATGATACAAATTTAACCAAAGGATCATAAAGGACATAAGACAACATAATGCTGTAATAGCTATCAGCATGAAGCACTAGTGTGAATGGAGGTGATACACTTTGAATAACAGTGAAATGCAGTTATAAATAACTATAAAATAAATGAGCTCTAAGCAAGTTCATCATGTTTATTAATGATGTGCTGCCCTCTGATACACCGGGGGGTTCAGAGAGAAAATAAGTGTGCATGTGCAAATCTCCCCTCAGACTCTCTTAGCTTTATTAGGGCCAAATGATTATGCCATAAAAATCACATAATTAAATCCCAAACACACACACACACACAAGCACAGGGACCAAGGGATTGCGAGTGTGGTTTTGAGTGGGAAAAAAAAAATAGATGGAGTCAGAGACACACGTTGTGTGTGTGTGTGTGTGTGTGTGTGTGTCCTATGTGGTAGTTCTGGCTGCCTTCCAGTGGCAGGCACTTTCATTTGGTCCTTAGAGACAGACAGAAAGACAACAGGCACACACACACACACACACACACATGCAGGCACACACGTTCTCCCTATTTAAACCAGCAGGACAATAGAGCCAGAGCTTCCAGCTCCATCAAACACATAAATTACACAGGAAGCCAAAGGGGGATTGAAGTCTTGTTTATTGAAGCAGCCTGTGGAAAGCAAGGCTCTATTGTTAGCCATCCAGGTATTCTTTCATTCTCATCCATCCATCCTTCAGCCACCACAATCACATGGCTCAATAGGATATTTCGGTTTCAGCCCATCTGGGTGGCTTCCATTGTGTTACTTTTCAAACAATTAAAGTCATGTAAAGATATAAATAAACATTGTTTCCACTACTCTCTATGTTTGACGAAGTAATTCAACCTCCTGCCCCTTCATGAAAGCGTTTTTTTATTTCAAAAGTAATCTGGCCCGCAGGAAGTGATAACTTTAATAATGTATGTTCTATTAATTTCCTTGGAATACGTAAGTAGGGATGAAATGGGTTGTTATAGCCTTGATAAAAAGTATTAAATTTTTTTAAGATGTAAATTTTCAACAAACTCAAATGTTTCAGTAATCTCACTAGCCAATGTGCAGCTAAGTTGTTCCCCTCTAATCCTGACAATAGCTCTGTTTAACAGTCAAGTGTTGAGCTTTGGATACTTTAGTACTTTACCATAATAAGTTTTGTAAAGTTGTCCATGAGAAGGCTAAACACTGCAGTGGAAAAACATGAATTCACAGACTTAAGACTCCATGAAGGATAATACAGTATATACTAATGAAACTATGGCTGTGTCTGAAATCCCCCCGTTTGACTATTAAAAGCATTTATTTTTCCAATCCCAAAATGGAATAAATGACTGTCCATGGCAAGTACATTATGCTCTAATAGGTTGTGTGATGTTTGCTTAAAAGATATACCAGTGACTTGGACTACACAAGGCATCTTACATAACTTGCTTGCCAGAAGGTCATCCATCTCCAGTGGTAAGATTTAACAAAGAAGTGAAAAAACTGTGCCTGATCTCACAGAAATACGTGAAGCAAACACAACATCTTATAGATCCCATGACATGGTGCTCTTTGGTTGCTTTTATGTAGACCATAGTGGTCCCCTAATACTGTATCTGAAGTCTCTTTTATATAGGCCTTAGTGGTCCCCTAATACTGTATCTGAAGTTTATTTTATATAGACCTTACTGGTCCCCTAATACCATATCGGAAGTCTCTTTTATATAAACCTTAGTGGTCCCCTAATACTGTATCTGAAGTCTCTTTCATATAGACCTTGATGGTCCCCTAATACCGTATCTGAAGTCTCTTTTATAAGGGCCTTAGTTGTCCCCTAATACTGTATCTGAAGTCTCTTTTATGTAGACCAGGGGTCATCAACTATATTTGTCAGAGGGCCAGAATTTTACCAGACAGTCTCCTTGGGGGCCGGAGCCTTAAATA
>NC_048416.1:4733811-4734057 GCF_013103735.1 Etheostoma cragini
TTGGAATCCAATCGCGGGCCGGAACAAACGGCTTGGCGGGCCGCATTCGGCCCGCGGGCCGCCAGTTGATGATCACTGATGTAGACCTTAATGGTCCCCTAATACTGTATCTGAAGTCTGTTTCCCAAAATTCAGCCTTGGTGCAGAATTACAGCCACTGGAACTAATCCCATAATAAGCTTTCCTTAGTATGTGCCATATCTGTGTTTGTAGTTTATGAGGGGGGGGGGGGGGGGGGGGGGGGGG
>NC_048416.1:4734067-4760645 GCF_013103735.1 Etheostoma cragini
CTGGGTGTGGCCAACTTCCACTTTTCTTGTTTGAAAGCCATGATGTCTCTCTCTCATGGGTGGGCCAAATTCTCTGGGTGGGCAAAGCAGAGAAAGGGGATGTAACATTGCCCCTTATGACCTCATAATTAGCAAGATTCCAGATCAGCCAATTTGAGCTTTCATTTTGCAGAGCAGGATACCCGGGGCTGGGTTTACACCTATCACCATTTCTAGCCACTGGGGGGCCATAGGCAGGCTGGGGGAACTCATATTGTGAAATTGACATGCCATGGAACCTTTATCACTGCAATAAAGTGGAAAGTAATGTGTTAAAATTACGTACCAGCGTGACAGAAACAATTTAGGTTAAGGCCACACAACTACTACTAAAAAATCATGGTTTGAATAAAAATGTTATGTTTTTAACGTAATTTACAAAGGCTTACAATAAGTCAACTTTAACTTTTGGTTTCAAACGGGACACGGACAACGGTCTCCTGGGAAAAAGTCCTGTTTTGGTTTGATCCGTGCATCCAACCCAACTCCTCCTTATGTGGATTTTGAGACAGGACTGTGTTGAATCAAGAATTTCAAGTGTCCACCACTACAAAATGATCCTATTTGACTATCCATGTGCATTGTTTCAGTGGTGCCTGCACTACATTATGCGATGTAAAGACGTTGTGGTCATTTTATGTATTTTCTTCGAGATCAGGCTGGACTATAAACTAGCATGGCAGCTGGATTCTCCAGATATCTCAAGTAGTGATGTCCAAATGAAGCTTCATAAACCATGAGTTGTATTTGTTGACATAACTAGATGCCACTTTTGTTTTAACCCTCTGCAACCGAAAGGGTCATATACGAGCAAAAACAGCACCTCTGATTCCTATTTCAATCATTTAAGAACCATAAAAGACAGATACTTACGGATTTTTGCAGCTAAAAGCTAACAAGCTAGCAGTCAGTGAGTTCCTATCCAGCCTGGAACTTGTGACTTTTTTCGGGGTTGTTGAGCATTATATACAAACTGTTACATCCAAGATTTATCCACTAGATGTCCATAATTTATCACATTTTCGCCCATTTCTGCCACTAGCTCCGTGCTCCGTGGCTTCTCCATATCTAATGTGTGCCTTCACTTCCGTTTGTTTAAGGAAGTGAAGGCACACTATATGCCTTGTATGGACCAACAGCGAGAGCAAAGACTATAGAGTCAGGAAAGAGAACAATCCGCCAAGTCAAACTAGTCTAATGTGATCAAAGATATTATATAGCTGACAAGAGAGATAACTACCCTTTTTACAGAGGAGAATGGCATCACTGTTTTGAGATTTGGCACATAAATTGGCCTTTGTTGAAGAAATGTAAATAGTTTGTGCTTAATATGAGTTATAATGTTTGTTATGTTTATTTTTTCATATAGGAGAACTGTTTTAGACAACACAAATGCTGGTGCAGCATTGCTGTGGGTGTAATCTCAATAAATATGACATTATTATGTTGTTTATTGGCGTAAGTAAATGTCATGAGGGCAAAAGCATCTGGACTTGTTTTGAAAAAAAAATTATGTATTTTGTCAACTGTATAAGTTCTAATGTTTATTTCTTCACAGTGTGACTCATAAGACATATGAGAAGTGTTTTAGAGGAGAGATTGTCTTAGGCTTTACTGCTCTGTGTGTGATATAAATACATATCTGAGATTTATGTTCAGTTTTATTTATTTATTTGTCTTTAAGGTCCTACAACCATTTTTAACATTCCAGTGACCTCATTGCAGCAAAGGCTAATAGCCCACTTTGTCCTGAAAGAAATGGTGTTCATATCTTGACTGTGGACCACAGGGTGGTTTTACAAGCTTTTTTAGAAAATAAAAACCAGACGGACAAAGAACTGTAAAAATGACCCTAGGTTCTGAGTGTTAAAGAAAACAGTTCAAGGAAAAATGCTCTATAAAGCTTAATTTGGACATTACTAATCATGCGAGAATTGTGGGATCACACATGACACAAAAATCCATCACGTCAGGCCGTCTGTGTTGCAACCACCAGTTCACCGACACAATCAGTATCCTGTGGCGAGCTACTGGCAGCAACATGCATGGCTGAAGTGAAGACTGCGACTGTTCACACAAAATAACACTGCCGGACATGATAGACAGATGGTTCCTCTGACCACCTGCCAGGTATTCTTTTTAAAGTGCCTGCCCTGTTCCAAATAGGTGCCAATGACACCTTTATGACAAACCATCTGGCTCGTCAGGTTAGTTGGACTGTGGAATCATCTATATTTCAAATTGGAGCTTGAGCTATGGCCTGAATTCACTTAGCATTAGTGCTTTCTGCAAACTTCCCAGTTTCCCTTTCAGAATATGACTGGCAGTCCCCACACCCTACAGCCTTTGTCTAATAAATGCTAAATGCTAAAGAACACATAAACACTAACTTAAAATTAGAAACATTGATAAAAGTAAGAGATACAAACCACATCCAATTCCCTGCCAATTTATACACAATATGACATGTTGACACATCAATAAACCGCTTTATCAACTCGGTTTAAATGAATAGCTATGAATACCTAGCTAATATTGTTGTTAATATGAAATGATAATAGTGTTCTCTGTTAACCCTTGTGTTGTCTTCCTGTCAAATTGAAAATTAACACTTTTGTTGATGCTTTTTATAGATGTTTTTAACTTTTTCATACATTTTTGTGACACATTTTTCAATGTTTGTCACTTTTTTTTACATTTACCATTACGTAACACTAACTTATTAACTTGAGTTTTACAGTTATTTTTGGAATTTGTGTTCAATAAACCTCATTCATAGGAAATTAAACCTAATGTTTGAGTTATAAAAGCAGAAATTAGTAATTATTTAGACTAAAATTAAGGAATGCATGTTGATGGATAATCACAGACTGGAATATGTCCAATTTTACTCAATACTATTTTGAAACCAAATGCTATAAAATTGAATAAGACACCCCAAAATTAATGAAAGTAGAGATTTGTATTTGCCAAAGAGTGTATTGTGGAATCAATTATGTCGTGTAAAAAGAACACTGATATAGGAAGACGTGTCAATTTGACCCGAGGACAACATGAGGATTAAATAAATCTACATCGTCGTAGTTTGAGTCATACGTGCAAAACAATACATGATAGCAGAAAATAATTGTAATTTGCTACTATGGTATTCTAAGTAATGGTTATTTGTTCTAAAAATATAAAATATAAAAAATAATATGTTTTGAGTTTATACTCCATTTAACCTTTGTTTTCCAGTTACAATCAGTTCTCTCAACCTATTCAAACATAGGTGTCTTCAAGTTGACATTTCTGGTCTTGTAACTTTCCCGATTTTTCTAATGTCAGTTTTATGGGAAGTTGTTGGGTCAACGTGAAAATTGTTGGGCTGTCCCCCCAGACGCTGGATGCATTATCCTCATGCACGCACACGGCCAAAATGGCAGCCAGTAAAAGCCTTTTCCAATTGAAGGTAAATTAGGCGGACTAGTGCGGCCCTAACAGCAGCGTCTGACAGAGGCTTTTAGTGGGTGTTTATTCATGCTGTCAAAACCCAGGAGTGTTAAGGAGTAAAAAGAGAGAGGAGTAAATGGAGAAAGTATGAAAGACAGAAAAAAAGTATGATGAAGGCAGAGCCAGGGAGAATTTGACAAGAAAGGAACGGATGAAAGAAGCAACAAATGTTTGAGAAAGAGAAGATGGAATGTGAGAAATTAGTGAAAAACTAGAAAATATGGACATACGGAAGTGATGGAGAAGCTTCTAGAGGATGATGAGATGAGAGGAAGCGGGTATTGAATAGAGATTAGAAAGATGTTGGGGTTGATCACAGGCAAGGGGAGGAAGAAGAGAAGGAGTAGAAAAATGGACTTTTGACAGAAAGGACATGTCAAGTAACTTTTTGGGTTTTCCATCTGCATTCAAGAGCTTGCTGATATTAAAGGTGAATTCTGGTCAATTTTAACATGTAGATGTTTAAAAAAAATTGTAGAGCTGTCAGTAGCAAGACAAATGAAAACAATCGGTGCTGTCTACACTGAGTTATCCTCCTGCTTGAGTTAGCACCTAACAGTCTCAGGTTTTTGAGAAAATCATAACGCAGCAGTTTTGTGTGTATTTGTAGCTAATCCATTTTGTGTGTGGTTGATCTTTTCTTGGTGAGTAGGAGGCTTGGCAGTGTCAATCTGTGTGCTAGTTCCCTTAGCCGGGCAGCCAGCCTTGGTTCCCGCCTTCCTCTGCTCCTGCAGCAAGCAACAATCCCACGAGCGCCCAGTGGTGCGGTGGGTGTCCTGCCTTTGTGGCGGCAATTTGTAGTTTATTTCCCCCTCAAAAATAGGTAATTGAGCACTGCAGTGGTTATGACCATATCCGTAATTATGTAACTACATGGAAAAGGACGTGAGCAGTGATTTCCATGCAGTTAGACATGATTCTGTCATGACTTGTTTAGTACTGAAACACAGAAGTAGATCAGGACAAGGTAAGTTGGAATAACCAGGTGTGTATTTATTTTTAATATGAATATGGAAGTGAGTAAGTCCAGATGGTTGGCAGTGGGTGAAATAAAGAGGCTGGAGGGTTTGTGCGGATCCCAGAATGAAACTGTGAAGTTGTCGGCCAGGCAGGCGTGAGATTCTATCCAGATGATTAACTGCAGACAGAGGAAAAGGAGGCAGGTTAGCGACAGGCAAAAAGACAAGACAGCAAAAAGAGTTTCAAAAACTAGATGCTTGATACGAAAGCTTAACATACTGGTTCTAACCATCCAGCAGGGAATGGATGTCTGGTCACGGGGTATATGGTGCAGAGGGGATAACCAGGAACGGGTGTGCAGATTGCAGATAATAGCAGGTGTGCAAAGTAGGAGAATCAGCAGGGATGTGTTCAGGAAACTCAGGATAGACAGACTTCAGGTTAGAGCAAAAGCAAAAGACATGCAATATAGGCTCAACTTGCTGGAGCCATGACAGAGGAGACGGGGCTCAGGCCTTTTATTAAAACAAAACCACATGTAAATGTAAATCATAGGGGTTATTTATTATTCCTATTATAAACAGTAAACTGATAATTGTTTTTTACCAAATAATTAAAGTCTGTAGCTGACAATAACCAGTGAGACAAAGAGACATGTTTGCAGACATGCAAATAAGTTTTGACTCGATTAGACTACATCGCTATACAAATCTTTCATGTATGTATATATGCACAGGGGTAGGGAACCGTCAACCCCCCCGATGGAATCCAGACACCGGTGTTGGCGATGAAGGAGCCTGAAGACCAGACCAAAGGAGGCTTCGGACTGATCAGCTGGAGTAGATGACTGGAGGTGGAAGAGGGGGTGGACGGTTGCCCTCTTTGCCTGCAACGACAGCTGAATAGCAAAAGGAGAAACAGATTTTTAAACCAGGGTTGTGAATCTGTGATTGGCCCTTGCCATTGAATGATTCTGATTGGTTCAAGCAGGAAGGTGAACGCCTCAAACAGCTGATTCTAGTTAAGTAGAGCATTGATTAAGAGTGAGGTCTTCCTGAAACGATTTACACTGAGTTACATTTCAATCAGGAGAGACTAGTTGTTGATATGCGACAGTTATAACCAGTATGATAAAATATATATTTATTAGAATAACAGCTGAATTGATTTAGGAGATCTTCGATTAAAAGTTAGGTCTTCCTGAAAGAATTTACGCTGAGCTGTCCCTGAAAGAAATGCTCCTGTGTTGTTAATTAATTATTTTATTTGGATGACCAATGTACCTCCAGAAATTCTATTTAACATATAAAATAATTTGAGCCAACTTATAATTTAGGGGGTTATGATGCAAAAGAGTGTTTGTCCCCTGATTTATACATCAAACTATATTACACATGACTGTAGTGCAACTTACCATTTAAACAACTATAGACCAACAAACATGACATTTATTTTACAAGATCATTTGTGTAGTGTTTGTGTGTATGCAGTAGTTATTAGGGGATTGATTGTTTGTTTTGACCAATATAAACATTAAAAATGAAAACAGTAGGCTTACTCTGTGTCATACATTAAAAAATAGATAGATAGATAGATAGATAGATAGATAGATAGATAGATAGATAGATAGATAGATAGATAGATAGATAGATAGGCAATTTATTCATCCCGAAGGAAATTTTAGATAAATAAAGATTTACATAAATAGTCAGGGATGACATAATAAAGCCCAAAGACTTCTTTCTTTCTTTTTGTCCCCTATCAGGGCTGGGGGAAAGGCAGCCGATCGCTCATCTATCATTCATCATACACTAACTCTTGTGTTGTCTTCCCGTCGACCTGTAAGTTTGTGTTTTTTCTGGGTTGAAATTTCAAGATTTTGTTGTTCTTTTTTCTACACTTTCTCAATGTTTTTGTCCATTTTTATTCCCATTTTTTTAAACTTTTTTAAATTATACTTTACTTTATTTTGTAACAGTTTTTGTCACTTTTTTAGCATTTTAAAAAAGTGTATTTTTGTTGATTTTTTCCTGCATTTCTCTAGTTTTTTGTCAACATTTGTCACTGGTTTTCCAGTCAGTTTGTCTCTGCCTGTGCCTGTGTCCAGGTCCAGGTTGGTCTTTGGGGATTTGCTCCCCTAGCCACTGTACCCTCCCGAGTTAACCCACGTAGCTTTGGGGTTGCGTTCTTCATCCAGTTGTGGTGGTTCTCAAACCACCATATTCCGTCTGCATTGGGGTCTTCGCCCTATACCCATAGCTGGGCTATTTACCCATAACTGGGACATCAGGGCGTGGAGGCGTGTACAAGGTCTTGCCAGTGGAGAGGCTATGTACCGGCGGAGGAAGCAACACACACTCGGCTCCTTTCTCCGCCCCTGAAAACAAAGGGCTGTCCGGTGGCAGTAGCTGAAAGTAGAGAGTGGCAAGCAGCATGCGCTAACTACTCCAACACTACTGCACTGACGCATCACACGCCCTGCGAGCAAAAACACACACACACAAACACATACACACACACACACACACATGCACACAGACATACACAGAAACACACACAGAAACACACAACACACAAACACACAAACAGACCCCCCACACACACAGCTACAGACACTCAAAGACACTTACACGCATATACAAAACACACACACACAAATTCACACACACACACACACAGACCCCCCCACACAAACACACACACACACAGATACACATACAGAGACCCCCCCACACACATACACACAGAGACACACATACAGAGACCCCCCACACACATGTAGACACACACACACAACCCCCCCCACAGACACCCACACACAGACACATACACACAGAGACCCACACACACACTTACAAACACACACACACACACACACACACAGATAAACACCCCCCCACACACACACACACACACACACACTACAAGTACAAATACAGTTTCATTTCTTCTCCTTTTTTATCATCTTGCTCTGAAGATCTTCCAGCTGGGACCTCAAGGTGCACTCTGTCCTCTCCCACTCCTGCTCCATTTTCTCCTGAGTCAACTTGAGCTTGGCTTTCTCTTGCTTGAAGGAAGGACGCCTTGTCCTCTTTCCACTCACTGAGATGAGTTTCCAGCTGCTTCTCAGCCTTGTTCAGAGCAGCCAGGAGGCAGCTTTTTACAAAGCTCTGATCGTCAATCTGAGTCACATGGGAGGCTCTTGTTTTCTCGCAGTTTTCTCCTGCTGCCACAGGACACGCTCACTCTCCAGCTGATGGTCAAACTTTTTCTGTCAAGAGCAGCCATGAAGTTCTTGTTGGTTTGGTCCTGCATCTCTAGCTGGGCTCTAAGGGAAGCCTGGGATCTTTCCAGTATTATCTTTCCCTCTTCCTGTTCTCGAAGAGCTTCCTCCGTCTTGCTCAATTTATCCTTCAGCTCGTGAACTTGAGCCCTCTCCATCTCCAGGTAGTTCTCCAACTCTAACTCTGCGTTGGTCTTAGCTACCGTGTGCATCTGTCTCTCCATCTTCTGAGTCTCCACTTCCTTTTTCAGGGCTTCATTCTCTTCCTTTATCTGCTCCAATGCAACTTTTAGGTCTTGAGTAATGAAGGTCTGCAGGTCCAGATCTTTTAGGGCTTTTCGCAGCCTGTGGCTGATTTTTCCTATCTGGGATTTCAGATGCTCTGTTACCCTGGGTGGGGAGGGGACTTTGTTACCCTCCCGGATGATCAGGTGAACTCTCCACTCAGATTCACATTGGGTGAGCGTCGCCTCGCTGTCTTTCAGCTCACACCGTGCTTGTTCTTCAAGTGAACTGAGATGGAAGTTAATTTGCGGTTTAATCTCTGTGGAGTTAAATTCCATGTTTTCCAGTGTTTTTCTCCTGTTGCAATGTGAACCTTTGGATTGTCACAGTCAAATGACTCTCTGATGCAAACTGCTGTCTGAGTAAATTTGTGTCATAATTAAAGTTGGGTTCCAGTATTCATAGTGTGTCGTTATGACAACAACAACAACATGTATTCTTATGTTTTCAATCCAAAGGGTTGTTGATTCTAATCCACTCTAGCTGTAATTCTATTGTTGCTATGGGAAACCTCTTTATTTATGTTTGAACATACATTATAAATGTAATGATTTCTGATGATTCCTAAAATATGGCGAAGAAAGATCACTTTACGAAATGTGGAAGGGAAAAAGACGTCTTTGCACAAGAGCAGTACACACAAATATGCGCCAGTTGGGACGCCATTTTTTTTACCTCCAATAACCATGTACAACCATCAGCAACTACCTATTATTAAAGATGTGCATTCACCACAATAATTATAAAAGAAATTGTGTGCACATCCCACCTTCTGGCAAGTGAAGGACAAATGAAATGTACTAAATGCCTGCAACAATGCATTATGGGAACATAAAGCAGTGTTGTGGACATTTACCACCACAAAACATTTTTTAAAAACTTTTATTTAAACTGTCCAATACTTTTTAAAAAGATAACAGTTTTTCAAATCCAATATATTGTGCTCATATTGTCATGAGAATTTTCCTATTGTGGGAATAAATGGACTGTTCTCATATGTGCTTTTCCAGTCTTAATGACTACTCAATGTACTTTAACATAGTACAGGAACCATTTACCATTCACACACTTGGGTCGAGGCTGTCGTACAACTCATCAGATAAACACTCACACACATTTACACTCCAATGCGCAGCATTGGGGGAAAGTCAGGGTTTAGTGTCTTGCCCAAGGACACTTTGACATGGGACTGCAGGGCCAGGGATCGAACCACCTTCCAATTGGCAAGCAACCGCTCTACCCTGAGCCACAGCCGCCCCTGGGCACTAACCATGGATATTCTGTGCACTGTATCCCTACTGTACAACAGAATGAGATTAGTCGACTGTGGTATCGTACATCCCTAATCACAGGTCCATTTATAACTAAAAGTGTGGCCACTTTTAGTTATAAATCCCAGTATTGTAAGTTATTCGCTAGTTATTCGTTAATCTTGATTGCTAAGAATTTACAAGTACTCTTGATTGAAAAAAAAACGATGCAGCCGTTCCGTGTGTATTTGTAGCTCCTCCATTATGTATGTGATCGATCTATCTGTTGTTGGTGAGTAGGATGCTTGGCAGAGTCTATCTGTGTGGTAGATTCCATAGCCTGGCAGGCAGCCTTCGTCCTTGTGTGTACACGTTGCTGCAGCTACTCAATGTTGCCTGCACCGATTCTGGTCGGGGGTTTTTCAATCGAGAGTACTCTATTTATAGCGCTCAAGATTAACATCAAGATTGGCCGGAATTCTCCTTTAAAGTTGCTTGACATCACCCAATGGAATTAAGTGGAGTGTGACACAAGTAATTTTTCTTTCCAGTAGAACTTTTCTCCCTCGAGCAGTGTCTCTTCCCAGGTTTCTGGCTTAAAGCTGCATGTGTGTGTCTGTCATTACATCCACATGCATGATTTTCACTGCATCCGTGCTTAGAGATTGCCTAGCTTGGCAGTCGTGGCAATCGACTAGTGTGGACTTCACCGGAAAACCGGAAATAAACAGAGGTATGTGCACTGGCTAAATTAACACACCTTTTAAGCCTTTCTGTTACATCTACTGCAGTCAAATTCGCTGTGTTTACATGGAAGGAATAACTGCACATGGCTTGGCACTGTTAATGATATTTTGACCATGTTTAGAGGCTAAAAACATGTGTTAAAACAAATCAGATCACCCTGCTGTGAGATGGAAGCTGAAGCTAAGCATTTATATCTTGTTGCTCCTTACTGATAGTAGTAACGTTTCCAGGCTAACTCTGTATCAGCATATTTCACATTTCAAGAGCCTGTGTGTGTGTGTTTCAAGGGAATATTTGGTCAAAATGAGTAGAAGCAGTTTTGTGTGGCCGACAGACAAAGTGCTGTTATAAGACAAACTTTGATCTATTCTCTCTCTACCGTTCTGCTTCACTCTTTCAAAGGTCCCTCTCTTCCTTTCACTCCACTACTCATCTCTCTCTTGTTCTGTCTCTTGTAAAACAAATGGATCTGTGTTCAACCTATTGGGGGTGAACACCACCCTCCCTCTCTCCCTCCCATCTCTCTCTTTCAGTCTCTCTCACTCTTCCAGCTATTGGACTTGTGACAGAATCAGAGAAATATTGATAAACCATAATCCAGCCAGGCGAGAGCTGAAGAGTTGTAAATCTCAAAGCGTTGACAAGAAAACAAGCCAAAATAATGAAATGTAATGCTGATGCATCAAAAGCAGGTCTTATCAGCAACGCAGGCCAAATAAAACTCAGTAAAAGAACATCACTCAGTCTTTTATGATGCATGCCAAAGGAAACCTTGTATTTGAAGCTAAATTACCAAAATAAATGGTAACAGCACACAGAAGAAGGCATCTGAAGAACCTTGAAATGTCCGGTAGAGGCTAAATGTTTTGACAATTTATGTGCCTAATAGATGCTTGATGTACTGTACAGTAATGCAACAGCAAGGAATGGCATGTTATGTTTATGGCAATTGTCTGTTCTTTATGGGCCGGCAACAGGGGAGTGGACAATGTGGACTCCAAACAAGTGTGGAAAATGAGTTGTGTACCAGCTATGAACACATTTGCAATTTTGAAGGATTCAAGCCTTTCTTTGCCCACATCGTCTCTGGGTAATATGAAAGATATTTAGATAAATGGTTGAATTAGCACTTGATGTTAGAACTGTGACAATGTCTATTCATTACGTTTATACAGTATGTTGTCAAATGGAGAAATATGTGGCAGCCATTAAACATCCTGAGAGTAAGGAAACTTCCAGATAGCTAGTCCACTACTACCCACAATACCTGGATTGACTATCTCACCACCCGACCGCAGTATGTGAGGTTAAGGGACATTGATCCCGACAGAGTTGTCTCCAGCATGGGAGGTCTGCAGGGAACTGTTCTGGGTCCCTTCTTTTTAACTCCCTACACTGCAAACTTAACAAACACCTCAGCTAATGGCCTCCAGGAAAAAAAACTAAAAACACTGACGTCGTTGTCCTTATCACGGACAGGGAGGACAGAGAACTGACCCAGGACTTTGTGAGTTAGTGGCAACTGAACCTCCTCCAGATTAATAAAGGGAAAACCAGAAAGCTGGTGCTTCACTCCCTTCTTCCTCCAGTCAACATTAAGGGAATGGACATTAAGAGGGTGAAATCTTACATGTACCTGGGTGTTCACCCAAACAATAAACTGGACTGGACAAATAACAAATACGCACTGCACAAAAAAGGAGAGAGCAGACTCTTTTTTCTGAGGATCTTTGAGAGTGCAGGTGGCATTTCTGAGGACCTTTTTTTGACTCTGTGGTGACATCAGCCATCTTTTATGCAGGACTCTCTGACAGCACTCAGCAGCTCCTTCAGTGACAATCTGCTGCACCCGCAGTGCTGCTGTCAGACCGTACATGAACACATGACACCTCCCTCTTGTGCAATAACAACGTTTAGTTAACTGTGCAATATCATTATCAATATTTTTTGCTGTGAATGCTGTTTGTTCAACCTTTTAGTCCGTTTACTTATATTTTGCCTTTACTGTTTACTGCTTTTTACTGTCTATTTGCATTTACATAGTTATTCTATATATATATATATATATATATATATACATATGTATATATATATATATATTACTATATTATTTATTTATTTATTACTATATATTATTTTTTATGCTTTTTTCTTACTCTGTATACATTTAATATTATTTCTTGTTTTTTTGTCTTTTCTTTGAAATCTGCAAATTTCCATGGCGAATGTGTATGGTGTTATACATGTGCTTCATTCCTGAGCGAGCAATTGTATGGTTTGAGCACGGAGAACTATATTTTGCAAGCACATTACACTGCATTTTGAACAGAAATGGACACTTGCAAAAAATAATTTAGATTGAGCAAACAAAAATCTCTTTTGTGCTTAATAAATGTATTTGCATCTCTTTCAGACGCCGCTACACTCTGGTGGTGTCTCCCTCGAGTCTTCAACTCAAGTCAAACTCAAGCATGCCACAAGACCAACCAATCGGAGAATCAATTGTCAATTCCGATTGGCTATTCGTCTCCAATTAGATCACAAGTCACAGGAAACACCTATATCCAGGGAAACAGTCTTTAACACAACACCTGCACTGATTTCTCAGCAAGGGGTAATTCTGCTGTTGCCTGAGGGTACTTGGAAAGATTGTGGAGCAGCTTAATTAATCAAAATAATAATTGAAATTAGGATTTATTTAAAACAATATATCAACTAAAACAGCTCCACACAGATGTATAAAGATATAGTGAAGTAATCAATAGTGGAAATAAAAAGCTAAAAGTAGGCCTACTGACATAACAGTTTAAATGATTAGCTAAAATGAATGGCATACTGTTGAAACATTAACTAAATTAATTGGAAAGTAGTAGGTCTAACTAGCTAGTAGAATTTCTTACCAAAACAGCCTAAATGTTTTCAGTTCAATTGCATAAAAATTTAAGAATATTGACTTTCATATAATAAATAGTGTGAACACATTGGGAATTGATAGGGCGGAGTATGTGAGTTAATATGACAGGGCTGTGGTGGAACCTCAGACCAGAGAGGTTGGAGCCGACCGGTATTGTACAGAAATACCTTAATACTGTGTTAATCACAAAACTGTTGTGTTGTTTGAGTTACAATAACATATCTCTGTGTGTTAGCCCGGTCTATGCATCCAGCATATCACCCAAACACATCTAAAATGTCAAAATATAGCCACTTGTAAGAAGTTTGTAATACTGGTTACATAGTTATCATGTTTTATTAACCTTCATTCTGTTTGCTAAAGCTATATTTTACTGGCTTGCAAAGTAGCTATCCGTTGCAAACACTAACATTAGCTAATTTATGTCAAAAAGCAGTAGCTAACTATTGTTATTGCAAAGATATGGTTTCATTTTAAATACATTTAAAAAAATAAATACATATAATATGCACAGTGTAAACACATGACAACACTTGATGAGTCTTAAAACACCACTCTGGTCTCGAGTGAAACCCTAGCTTAGCAGTAGTTAGCTAGCGTTTCTGCTTTTTGAGACAAATTAGCGCGAGCAACGGATAGCTCCTTAGCAAGCTAACATATCAACATAATTCAGGTTAATAAAGCATGGTAATGTAACCAAAGTATTAAAACCTACTTACGTGTGGCTATAGTATGTCAAGCCTACTGCGTTTCAGTCTCGTATTGCAAGACCTAGCTAGCTGCTCGGCCTGTTCAGATGACATGTTGGCTGCGGTGTGCTAAATTAGCTAGATTGCTTGTGAAGGATGAGTCAATCTAACGTTAGTCACACAAGGACATGTGAGTGAAACAAAACATTGGCATTACAAACATTAAGGCATTTCTGTGATATAAATCAATATTATAATTTACTGATTGAAATGTGTTTTAATCCAGTAACACTAGACGAACAGCTCCACTGTAGTCGGTATTTGCTGTAACAGTATTCTGACAATTAGATTTACTTGCAATCTAACTGGAGACAAACAGCCAATCAGAATTGAACTTTAATTCTCCGATTGGTTGGTTTACACTAATAACGCTTTAAAAATGTGAGCGAGTGTGTCTAGAGTAAATAGGTTGAGAACAATGGGGACATGACCGGAGCACAGCAGCATCTACCTCTGCACAAAGAAAGACATGTAAATACATTTATTGAGCAGATAATAGGTTTTTGTTTGCTCAAACTAAGTTATTTTTTGCAAGTGATAATTTGTGTTAAAATTGCAATGTAATGTGCTTGCAAAATATAGTTGTCTGTGCTCAAAACATACAATGACTCGCTCAGGAATGAGGCACAAATATAACGCAATAAATGGGGGGAATTCTTGGGTCTTTGTAAAATATAGTGTAGTCTAGATGTACTCTACGTGTAAAGTGTCTTGAGCTGAACTTCTGTTATGATTTAACACTATGAATAAAATATAATATAATTGAATTGAAGACTACATTAGCTCCAGTCTGCTCAAAGTAGATGAAGGGACTCGAACCCTGGGCAACCCTACAAAGCTGGAGCTCGGACTCTCCACAGGATTGTCACCTTATAGCTATCCTTGGGAATCAACTGAATATGTACATATTTATATTGTTATTTTAGTTTCAAAAATGTTTTGCATATGGCCTTCCTTTTTTTGTTTACTGAAATTTAATTCATGCATAATATTATTTTGACCATTATGACTGAACACACAAACTGCAACAACAGCTCCAACTAAATGAGCCAGAACAGCAGCTTTTACACTACGCACATGGCCAAATGGGCCAGAGAAGCTGCTGTTGGACAACCTGTAAGTGGCTGCTCAGGAATTCTGAAAGAACATCCAGATGGCCGGTCTGCCTCTTGGTCACATTTGCTGAAACACCTGCTGATTTAAAACTACAACCCAAAGTGTCAGTTTTGCCGAAGGACAGGTACAGCAACCAGAGGGATCACCTGAAAGCTCTGTATTTTACTAGATAGACTAAGACTTGATACTGTATTAAGATAGATAGATAGACTTGTAGAATATTATTTGAGAGCTTGTCCAGAGTTTAGAATTACACCAGAAAAAGATGAGCCAAAAAGAGTCTCATCCGGCGGAACTTCCGGCAGAATGCGAGAAATCCCAGAAGTGGAACATTGTGGATATAGACCAACTTTAACACAACCGTGATTAACTTGTTTTGGAGTTTATTTTTGATGCGATATGGTATACCAGGAGTGGGCAGTCAAACAGGGATTGAACAAATGTTCCTGCTAATGTTTTTAATATTGATCTATCCAACAACCCTGAATTTCTTGTCAAGAATTTTGTCTATTGGTAGATTTCAGTGAGGGTTTTCAGATCTGTGGCCTCCCCTGAAATATGATTGTCTAATGTACATCTTTAATAGTTTACAGTGTCCTCAGCTAAATAACAGGTTATTCTGGCTTTACCTTCATCTCTAGGGATTTTTCTAGCTTAATTCTGGATCCAGAAAAAGATGGCCCGTTTTCTCTAAATGAAGAGACAACTTGTTATCAAAAATGTCTGATAAGTTCCAACATGTTGAAGACTTTTCCTGCTAAATCTCTATGAAACACTCAAATAGCTGAATTGTCTGGATAAAGAAAAAGAAGATGGACAGGCATCCTTCATACTTTGATTAATGGTTACATGGTTAACATAATCCCATTTTGCTATTCAAAATGCAAGGTATTGTTTGCTGACCTTCATGTCCTGTGCTATTAAAATGCTCTTTTTTTATTACGCACATTTATCATTCTGCAGCTTTTATTAGCTAAGCTTAATAGAAATCTTTATCTTTACAACCTTGTTGTTTTTTTATACAGGTTGTTGCACTGACCTTTTGATTCCTGGTAGCATTTAAAATGTGTTCATTGATCAAATGTGGCTAAAGGTTATCTGTAAAAAAAAAGAAAAAAAAGAAGCATTTACTTTCTCATGGACATTAAAAGAAAGCATTCTTCAAATCTGTTTCCTCTGTGTTCCAAACATTGTGAATACAATAGTTATGTTTAATATTGTGCTAGAAAGTTTTAATGAAAAACATTTTTCACTTCCCAAAATTACAAAGAAAGTAATTTTATGCATTTCTTCTACCAGCTGTATCAAGTACACAGCAGGAAAATAATAGATCTTTTTGATTAAACAGTCAGTATACTGAAAATGACATTTCTTGCAGGCAAATGTCTACTTCTGCTTATTAACAAATTCAGCTGCTAAATTAGTACAGTTTCTTTTAACAGCCTACAGGATGGCAGAGCAACACCAATTAACTTAGGTCCGGTTTAAAGGCAAGGCAAGGCGGCTTTATTTATATAGAACATTCTAGCAACAAGGCTAGTCAAAGTAGCCTGGCAATGTCCTCCTGCGTTATTCCGCTCAATTTTCATTTTCCTTCAGTACTACATCTGGGTTTGCAATATTTTTGTTTTTCTCCAATCCAATCAGCGAACAGATGGAGAGGCTGAGAACCATGACGTTGGGGTTTTGTACTAGTTTGAGTTTTAGAGAAAGATGCGAGCAAAGCCATACGGTCCGTTGCGGTAACGCTGCCGAATATCCAGAAGTTAAAGCCTGAGCAGGAACAGTCTTTACTAAGTTTTGTTGCCGGCCGTGAAGTTGTGGCCCTTCTCCACATGGGGTTCAAGAAAAGTTTGAATTTCCAGCTCGCTCCATTAGTGGTGAAGGAGTTAGCTAAGGCTAACGCTAGCAATGCAAAGCAGATATAGTGACCAAATGTTAGCGATTGGTTATGGCAGATCCAGAGTGGCTCTGGGCAGATCCAATAGTTTTTAACTTCAACAGAGTACCCCGCCTTCAAGGAAGTTAACACTTGTCAATGGAGAGGCCACCGGCCAGACTCTCTGTAAAAATGAAATGGACCAGAGTCTGGTAGGACCAGGCTCAATTCAAAGTGCTTTACATAATATAACAGCTAAAATAGAATAAGACCGGTATGAAATATAATTGTAAAGTTACAGTACAGCTAGAGTGGCTACTTTAGAAAAGGTAGCAATAAAAAATAAAAGTCTTCAGCCTTTATTTAAAAGAACTGAGAGTTGCACTGGACCTGCAGTTTATTGTTTTTATGTGTCTTGCTGCAAAAAACATGCTGCTTCCTCACGTTTAGTTCTGACTCTGGGGACAGAAAGCAGACCTGTCCGAGACGACCTGCGAGGGCTGGGTGGTTCCAAGTGTAGCAGCAGATCAGAAATCTGCTCAGTTTTGTTGGGGAACTGTGAGCTGAGCTCTACTCCAGTGTTATTTGTCCCGCTAGTCAGTCACCTTGGCGCTGCCGGCCATTACAACTCTTATTTTTCAGGGCTATAATGCCGTTTAGAGGCTAAACTGACAGATTGTCCTAAATGGCAATAAAAGCCCAGACAAGACAGAGAGCTCATTCAACAAACACCTCTCAATAACACCAATGACAGCTTAGGTCAAGGCTGTGTATGCCGTGCACAGTTATTTTTGGGGGCAGGTGCTAAAGTGTATAATAACATTCTCTCGATAAGAAATCAAGGATATTGGTCTTATTTCGACATTGGATGGGGAACACAATAAGCTTTACAAAGCTTAATTTGCACTAGTTATTTGCTTCCATAGTCAAATTTTCTCTCGTTAATTTGCTGGTCACATGGCTTGTTGTTACATAATAATAATAATAATAATCTTTATTTTTATACTGCATTTATAGTGCATCAACCTCCATGTTACAAATGCTCAAAAACACATTAGGTTTTTTAAAGCAACCAATACAAATAATTTGATCGATTTTTTTAACGAATAAAAATGACAGTTTTCAGCTTCAATAAAATCAAGAAGGCCCTCTAATAAAGATATGTTATAAGAAGGGACTTAGCTGAGCGTGTGTCCTCGGGCTGGTTGATCCAGAGCATCGGGGCCTTGACTTCTACTACTTTACCTTTCAGCCGGGTCTCTGGAACCCACAAAAGACCTCTGCCGGGAAGAGTCTTAACCCTCGTGTTGTCTTCCAATTGACCTGAAACTTTGTGTTTTTCTGGGCCAAACTGACATTTAGATGTTTTTTCCTACACCTTTCTTAACGTTTTTTTCCAATTTGTTTCCAATTTTTTGTCACTTCTATAATATTTTGGTATTTTTTTTTACAAGTTTTTTTCTCACATTTACCAAATTTTTTAGTCACTTCTTTTTAACAAGTTTTTGTTACCTTTGGCGATTTTTCAGATTTTGTTTGGTCACTCTTTTCAGAAAAAACATTTTCATTTTTCCTGCGTTTTTTAAGCTTTTCCCAATATTTGTCACTTTTTCCTACGTTCTTTGTTCATAGTTCTGATATGTATTATTCTTTTGTAAACGGGTCAATTTGACACCGAGGACAACAGGAGGCTGAAAAGTAATCAGTTCTTCTTTTCTTCTTCTCTTAACCTTTGTGTTGTCCTTCTGGGTCAAAATTGAATATGACATTTTTTTTGTCATCTTTGACGTTTTAGTCACTTATTTTGCTGTTTATTTATTTTTATTTTTAACGTTTTTGTTTCTTTAAAACTTTTTCTTTCAACGTAATTGTAGCATTGCATGACATTTGCAGTGCTTTCCCCCCCCACAAATTGAATAAAAAACCTCAAAGTCAATGACGGTAGTGAACTGATCCTTCACTGATCCGTTTGGTAAAAAGAAATCCAAATTGCTGCTACAGAAACTTTAAAAGAAGGTCAAATTTGACCCAAAGACAACATGAGGGTTAAACTTTATTCAAAAACATACTGGGAACCAGTGTAGAGAGGCTAAAACAGGAGAGATGGGATCATGTCTCTCTTAGTTCTGCATACTCTGAAATCAATTTACAAGTCAGCAAGTGAAAGTCTCTCAGCAGGCTGTCTGGCACGTAAACTGCTGATCAAGACATCCTTCCATCCATCTGTTGTTAGTCTGGGTGTTGTGGAATTTCCAGCTTATGAACTCATGCTATATGATTGTTTAAGAGAAAGGCCTAAGGCATTGCAATTCAGTATATTGTCAACCAATTATTGAATAGAGACAGAATGCTGATTGGTTGGAGAGAATCATCACTAATCACTGCATCATCATCGCTAGCAACAGATGGGTTCATTAGAAACTAATTTGCCTTCTGGTTGTGGCAACACGCCGAGAATCAAAAACAACACACCTTTGACGTTCCGTGTGCGTGTCATGTTAGGTCACGGCAGTTTGCTGCTATGACGACCAGCCACGCTCGCCTCAGACATGAGGCGGTTATAATCTGCAATGGAAAAAGTCGAGTCAAGCCAACCAAGTACCATTAATTGAAAAACGGCATAAGTGGAGAGCTTAGGCCTTCCTGTTTTTGGTTTATGAATGATTTTAAATTTAGTTTTTTTTTTCTCACTGGTAAAGGTAAAATTGAAAGAAAAGTGTGTAGTGACATATCTAGGACTAATCTGTTTTGATTAGTCTTCCCTTGTGTGCTGCTCCTAAATATTGATTTTATTTTCATTAGCCTGTTAAAGCTTTTTTGAGTTGTGATTTTTTTAAAGCAATTCCACCCTTTCTGTTTGTTTTTGCTAAGTTGATTCTTTTCTTTCTTTTACATTGACATTTCCACAATATAAAAAAAATAACTTCATATCCCGGGGAATACTTTAACACTATGTCACCGTGGGAGACAGGAGACGTAACAGCTGTAGGATTAGACACACTGCCTCATCCTGCAAGGCCATGGAGAAAGTAACACATTTTGTCTTTGCTGAGATATTTGGGTGCCCGCAATTTCTTTGTTTTCATTGAAAGTCCGGCTAAACTAAACGCCTTCAGCATGAATTTAAATACACCTTCAGGAAGACGTGAACTTCAGAAGTTGGGACGCAACCTACACTGTACTATGTAATCCTAAAATCTCCTCAAATGAGAATGAATGAAGTGCTTCTGTGTAACTCATCAAAGTCCCAAAAACTTTCTTCACGTACAGTATGTGAAAAGAGTTTAGCTGCTGCTGAGTTTTCCCTTAACATGTGCATGGAAAAGGCTGATCAAGAAATCCTTCCGTCCAATCCGAAGTGAACACAAGCTGGTGAGTATCAGTTCCACTTGTTGCCCAAAATCCTAATACTAAGCAGTTAAATTCACTTGTAAACACTAGCAATATGGTAAGCTTCTCTCTTTGGCGGAACCATAGACAGTTAAAGAAATGGACCAGCAGACCCCGTTGTTCTGGACGTAGACCAGTGAAGGATATTAGAAGCTCTTTTCCGGTCATAGCTGAGCGTTACTGCGCAGCCTCCAACTGAGCTTGACAACATAGATGTGACAAAGTGTCTGAAAGTCGTAAGTCTTGTCAATCAGCAGAGGCGGAGAGTGTAGGTATATGTTAGGAGATAACATGGACACAGGCACTGCTGACTAACATGCTAGTTAACATTAACATAGGCACAGGCTAATTAATGCTAAGTAACATGGTAGTTAACAATAGTAATTAAGCCTAAACAGATAATGTAAATCCAAACTGTCTGCAAGCTTATCCTGTAGGCTACTATACGGTAATTCGACTAGTTTAATCTATTAGGTTATGACACAATTGTTAGCCTATTTTTATAAAAACGTCTGCTATGGAGCCATAACATGAGCTGCAAGGTAACGGAGCCTTTTATACATTGTTATTTTTCTTTAGAAATAAACAACGCACAAATAGAGTCTTGAAACGCGTCAGATGTAAAGCTATACAATGTCAAAGTGGCGCCAAAATGAATGGCGGTCAATGGGATGCTACTGGCGGGTGATGGCTTGGTAGCATCAAAATGGCGCCATGCTTACCCCCCTTGGGTGGAACCCAACTACTATTTTCTATTTCTTTCACAATTTTCCACTAAAATGTTTTAAACTAACTAAATGTTTTCACTAATATTATGAAACTCACACAGACAATCCACAATCAAAATAACACTGTAAACAAAACAAACAAAAATATATTTGTTTGGGAGTTACTTTTCAAGCTTTTCACCTTTCCTCCTCATGTCTTCATCTAAATCTTTTCTTTCTATATGTTTTGGTCTATATTCCTCGTCGCTGGTTTTGGTTCTGAATATTGTCAATTTCTCCCAATTTTCTTCAAGCTGGCCTTGTTTAGTTCCAGGTGGTTTGTCAGTTTCTCCTTCATATACACTTCTTGTACTATACCTATCCATTCTTCCTTATAAGGAGGATCCACGTGCCCCATTTCTTTGTTATAGCTTTCCTACTAGTTATCAGTAGTATTTTAACCAAATATGTATCTGTCAGTCTTACACTCTCTTTGTAGAATTAAAATTACAGAGGTACTGTACCCTGTAGCTCACAGGAAGATCATACCCTAGTAATTTTTGTATAGTTTTCTGTACAATCCTCGAGAACTTCAGTACTTTGTGACATTTCCCAAATATGTGTGAGTGGTCTGAATCCTTCACACTCTCCGGCATTTTATACTTGTGCTTTTATACTTACTCTTGACCTTGGCAAAACGAAAAAACAAATCCAATTTTTCCAAGAGAACTCCCTCCATATTAGAATTGGTGGTTGTGTGTGTTTTCCACGTCTTGCCAATCATCATCCGAAATGTTTGTGTTAAACTGTGATTCACATTTTTTATTTTTTTTATTTTTTATGATTAGTTGTATGTTTATTTGTCATCAATTTTTTATATTAAGCAGATTTGGTTCTAATCTTTATTCCTTTACATGTATCAATTATAATGTGAATCACACCATTCACTTCCATGAAGGGATCTATCTGGATTTCTTTTTCATAATAGTCTCTTAGTTTTAAAATTCATACTCAAACCATATTTATCTTTCATGTTTTGGAAACTCTCCAGCTGTAAAGTACACCATGCCGTGACTCCCTTGTCTACCCACTGTTTGAATCCTTCATCATATTCAGCTGGTTTGAAATTACTGTCAAATGCTACCCATTTAAGCACTTTTGTTTCTTTTCTTTTCTCTGTAATATTGTATTACTCTGAACCATAATTCCAGTTTAAATGAAATTGAATCCATATGTATATTTCTTGGTCTCTAATAACGCTTTGGATTGGATATTTTCCAAACTCTTTTTCCATCCACTTTGCGGTGTAATTTGGCATACACCAGCATATAATATATACCTAAATTGGGCAGCATAAAAGTACTGTTTCAGTTTTGGGAGACCCATACCTCCTTTATCTTTTGAAGCTGGAGAGATTTTTGTACCTAACTCATGGCTTTTTCCCTCCCTAAATGAACCATATTATCTTGGCCCAGTCACAAATTGTCATTTATCTTTGTCTTTACTGCCTTGATTTGTTTATATACCTTTGGATCTTCTTTTATTTCCCTCTAATTCCCTCAGTCTGTCAGTATATGCTCTATATGACTCTAACTTAAGTCGTTTTGCATGTGGCATTTCCACTATCAATTTCCCCCTAATGACCACCTTCATGGCATCCCATAATAATGTTGGGTCTACTGCTCCATTGTTATTTTCCGCTATCTATTTTTTTATTTATGCTTTTACCTTCTCTTTTTGTTCATTAGTCATTATTCCCACATTCAGTCCCCATACAGTATTTTGTTTCCTGTTACTTAAACAAATTTTTAAATAGAGTGGATTTTGGTCTGACACGTCTGCCTCTCCTATCTTACATTAATTTAGTATCCATCTCCTAGACTATTTTCTACTGAATATATATGAACATTCAGTAGAAAATAGTCTATCCTTGAATGAACTTTATGTTGAGTTGAATAATGTGTAAAGTCTTTTTCCAAAGGATGCAGGCTTTGCCATATATCCCCATCCCTTCGAGTGACGCATTGATAAATCTTGTTAACTGCATATTAGTTCTTTTGAGACTCTTGTCCACATTGTGATTCATGATGTTTAAATTGCGCCCGACAATAAGAATTCCTTCAGTTTCTACTGCCATGACATTAAAAAAAAGACTAGAAAAAGTATTTGTGCATACACATTTACCATTGTGATTGGTTCATTTTCTAGTCTTCCTTTTTCTATTATATACCTTCTGTCTTTGTCTTTGGATACTTTTTCATGATAAAATTGCATTGTGTTTGATATCAATGTACCAACTCCCCATCTGCGTCCCTCTATGCAGATACTACAGTATTAGCTCCTGTAGCTGTACTTTTTTAATTTTCTTGTTCTAATTTAGATAAATGTGTCTCTTGTAGGAATATAATTTGTGCTATTTCAAGTTTGTCATCACCCTTTTCTCTTTTTATTGGTACATTTAACCCATTCACATTCAGCGACATTATTTTGATGTTATTCGTCATTAATATCATTTACTGCTTTCTGAAAATGTGCTCCCAAACAGTTTTAAACTACATAATCAGGAACATTTACTAACTGAACACAAACACCTCAAGGACTTCCAAACATGGGGTATTCTGTTACTCTTCCCCGCGTCCCTGTTGGTGTGTGGAGGGTATATCCTCATCTCTAATAAGGGCCCCTCACTACACCTAGGTACATCCCCCAACTTGTGGGGTAACACAGCATCTACACATGTGAAATCATTTTAAATACCTTGACCGCTCGAGATTCTCACTCCCATCTTGTAAAATATGGACGCTTGGTCGGGTGCCTGTATCGTGGTACTTGACACTAAAAGTCTCTTTTAGTGTCCCCGTCCTGTGTATGCCCTTTGTTTCTGGTCAATTTCTGTGGGATAATCATGCTCAAAGTAGATTTGTTTGCCCCCCTCTTCTGCCAGGCCCTCTTCAAAATTTCCTTCGTCTCGAACTGTAGGAAGTTGACAACGATTGACCTAGGCGCAGCGTTCAGGGTTGATTTCTGGGCTTTGGGCTCACTGGATCTGGCGCTTGGATTCAGTTTTTAAGATCTGCTTCAGGTATATGTCTGCCGAGCTCCACTCCCTAAATGAATGTCCTGACCCATGGTGTCAAAAAGGGATGCCAAGAGTCGCAAACAAGCGTGTCTAAATATAACGCCAAAGGGCTAGAAGCGAGTCCTAAGAGCATCAAATAGGGATTTCAAGGGTCAAAATGTGACGCCAACAGTCCCTACTAGTGTCCTATCAAGGACACTTTTTGCATCAATAACAAACAACAAAGGCACCTTACCAAGATTCGCTTTTTGACGCGATGGGAGGGAGAATATGTTGTAAAATCACATCATGTTCCTGCAGCCCTTTGTGTCCACCAACAAATCTTGCATTCATCTGTTTGTATAAATAAAGGTTTGACCCTCTGGGCTAAGGATTCATGATGTGTGCCTCTAAACGCAGTTTTGCTCTTAAAAAGATGATCAAATTAAATGAATA
The DNA here is from genome assembly GCF_013103735.1 of Etheostoma cragini. Taxonomy (NCBI): domain Eukaryota; kingdom Metazoa; phylum Chordata; class Actinopteri; order Perciformes; family Percidae; genus Etheostoma; species Etheostoma cragini. Next base: position 4,758,393 of record NC_048416.1, read on the forward strand.
GGTGAGACTGGGACAGCCCTTTCAACCTGCAGTCTACTGCAGTTTACTGCAGTTTACTGGTTGCTGATCAGTAAACCTTATTAAATTGACTGAAAGCCCTGTGGCGTATCAGTCCTACTTGATGTTATTGTTTCCCCAGTCCTCCCACTCCAACCATTACCCCAGCCCTTTAATCTAGTTTGACTAGTGTTTTGCTTCAACATAAAATCTAATTTTTATTTCTTGCACCTTTATTTACACTTAGCCACACACTGTATGTGCATTTCTCTGAAGCTGTAACTGCCAAAAACACTAGAAAAAGAAGAATGTTTGCACTTTAGCAGTCTAGTTACAGCTAGCTTAGCTAAGTAGTTAGCAACAATCCGTAAATGAACACAAACACATTCATGCATCTTTTTTCCTGTGAGTCAGACTTCAACTCATCTGGAATGCATTTAAACATGGATACATTTACACAATGTGTCATGGTCACAGGTTGTCATTTTTCATTTTGGATTTGTTGCCAAAGTTTCAAGATGGCTGGTCGGAGGGAAGATTGCAAGGAGGGGAGAGTACAGGGAGAGAGGAATGGCGTGCTGTAGAGAGAGTAGTCCCGCATTGCCAGACCTTCCTTCACAGCGCTGCGGAGGAGGGTGTAGCTTTTTAAAAACCAATTACAATTGCCATAGGCGGCGCTATGCATCACACAAAGCCATTCTGTACATTTTATGTGGCACAGCCATCAAATTCCACAAAAAACTACAAGATATCCTAAACTCAGCCGTCTACTCACTTACTCTAGCACCAAAGGCCACATCACTCCAGTCCTCCAAGACCTCCACTGGCTCCCCATCCAACACAAATTCCAACCTCAGATGCCAACCTCCTGTCCCCTCTCACCCGCCCCAAAGCACCAAACCGGGGAGGACAGGACCTTCTCCGTTGCTGCCTCTGGAACTCTCTCTCCCCATAGACCCCAGACTTTCCACATCACTTGCTCACTTCAAAACCAAACTCAAAACCCAGCTCTTCATCGCAGGTTATAATTTGTAACCAAATTAGTTGTTTTCCAATAGTTTTTTGTTTTTTATCCTGTTTCTATGCTGTTTTTCTGCAATTTTTTATATGTATCTCTAGTTGTTACTGTTTTTTTGTGATCAATTTTTTATTTATTTTTATATATTTAAGGAACAAACAGGGACAAACAATTACAAACAATACACTGAGACGGGGAAGGCGTCCCAGGACCGAAAAACTAAAACTAAAAGATAAAAACAACAACAGAGAGGAAAGATGGGAGGGAGGGAGGGAAAACAACACACGCAGAAACAGACACACACAAACAAACACAGACATACACATACACACTTGTTGTGTATTGTATGTATGTATATTGTATCCTAGTATTTCATTTATATTTATATTCTGTGCTGTGTGAATGATTTTGCAGCTGTAACACTATAATTTCCCAATTTATTGGGATCAATAAATATCTATCTATCCATTTATCTATCTAACTATCTTTCTATCTATTAGACAGACACAAGACAAGGGACTAAACACCTTAGAAGTTAGATTCAGCAATGTTCTGCCAGGTGTCCAGATTTTTTTCCCGGCACGCTATGCATGTGCGCCGTGAAGAGTTCAGAATCAAGACATTGACAGTAACAGGCACAGCAACATTAAGGTGGAAGTTTTGGATGCAATATTGTTCCAGAACTGACCAACAGGACTGCACTCCCAGAACATGTAACGATATGTACCTTATTCTTTTATTGGGCATAAAGTGCACAAAGGGCTGTTTTTTATTTGTGGTGCATTTTCACTGGATTAAGATATATCCTATGAATAAAATTGTAGCGAATCTGCTGATGGTCTGGATCTGCATTATGTCAGTCGAGAGCAAAGTCTGGCCAATCAGGTGCCCAGATCCTCTCAATAGGAAGATTAGAGTGATCAGATATCACTAAGAACTGATAAAGCCTAGATACCATATCACAGTTTTAAGCTGCACAAAAGCTTCCGGATAGAATGGATGGGCAAAAGCCTCTGCCGAGGCCCGGCATACGCCATGAGGGTTGATCTTAAAGGTGCTCTAAGCGATGTCACATACAGCAAACATCTTCTCACTATCTGCGAGCTGCCTGTCCCCAGAACACACTTTAAAAAACACTGTCTCTGTAGCTTTATGCTTTATTTTATTTGTATAGCACATTTCAGCAACAGGGCAATTCAAAGTGCTTTACACAAAATCATTAAAACAGATAAAACACA